>NC_056726.1:1910051389-1910141337 GCF_019279795.1 Protopterus annectens
ATCAAAGCCTTGTCCAAGGCAGAAAATACAGCCTCTATGGGACCAAATGGCATCACAGGCTGTCTTCTAAACAGGCTAAAGCATAAACTAGCATTGCCATTAAATACCCTTTTCAATCATAATCTAATAACAAGCTTTGTACCTGTGGAATGCTAAATAACAACAGTTATTCCCCTTCACAAAGGTGGCCTAGCAACAGACCCAGGGAATTACAGACCAATAAGCCTGACCAGGTTCATATGTAATGCCATGGAAGGTACCATTATGTACCTCATAAATAAAGACATACATGACCTCCAAACACTGGATCCTACCCAATTCAGCTTCGTCAAGGGCAGATCCTGTCTGTTAAATCTTGTGGACTTTTTCAAAAATATAACCAGGGCCATTGATGTGGGCAAATCTGTGGAAACAGCATGCCTCAACTTAGTAAAGGCTTTTGACACAATCCCCACACTCAGGCATTACCAATAAACTTAGCAAACTGAGTGTAAACCCCTTCATTGTAAGACGGGTTGCTAACTGGCTCACAAACTGGAAACAGACTATCAAAGTGGGCAAATCCACATCTACCAGCAGACCTGTTACCAACAGGGAGCCACAGGGGTCAGTGATGGGTCCCGTATTGTTTGGCATATACTTCTCAGAACTTCAGGTGAAAACCAAGGGGTTGTGGCTGACCAAGTGTGCAGCCAACTGCAAAGTGGGTGCTATTATTGAATCCCCAAATTATGTCAGTATACGCCAGGAGGGTCTTATGCAGACTAACCACTGGTGTCTTAGTCACAGTCTCAAACTGAATGCAAAGAAATGCATCATCATTCTCTTTGGTGCAAACAATGTCCCTTCACACTATCAAATCAACAACAATACCCTAAGTACCCACTAAGTGGCAAGGAATTTGGGTTCACAGGTTGACCATGACCTTAACTTCAATCATCATGTGTCTACTGTGGTAAGGAAGGCTTTCTATGGAGCACACTTGATTAGTAAGGACATCATCTTGAAAGCAAAGAGGTTACAACCCCTCTATACTCTGCACTAATCCAGCTCATAATTGAGTAAAACGCCCTGTTTGGCATGTACCGTACAAAGCACTTGCAACAATTGGAGAGGTTTCTATCAAAGAACATCAAGGGACTCCAGCACATGCCATACACAGACAGACTAAAGTTCCTGTCATTTTACTCTATAGACATCTTAGGGGGACACTTGTGCCTGGCATACAGAGCAATCTCAGACCCAAACCTTATGAACTTGCTGCATATCCATAAATCAAATGGGATTAAGGCCACCCATTCCAGAGACCAAAATATGGCCTGCGACTTGGACATGCTGGAGGGACAGATTTATCTCCCAGCAACTGCCTCTTCTTTGGAATAGGCTACCTTTTCATTTGAAACAAAGCACCTTTATGACACTGTTCAAAAGGAACCTGGATGAGTAGATGGGGCACAGTAAATTCTTACTGAGAATAGGGCCCACAATCATCCTGGACATGGGCAGTCATTACTAAAAGCAATCTTGGGTATCATTGGGATGAAACTGATAAGCTTGAAATGACCTCTAGGTTGATAGCCTAGTAACCTCCTATGATCCCATGATCCTATTGATTATTCCCAACTGCATGGTAGGAGGTCAGAGGTTGCAATGTTTGAGATGTTAGGGCATCCATGATGCCACTATTTCATGAGCAGTGTCAGTTGTTTAAAAAAATGGAGATATGGTGACACGACAGAGATTAAGAAAAACTTTTAAGGTAGGAGGTGAAGGGAATATGCTGTTCAGCTGTGGTGTGGTTGCTTGTTGTTCCACTTTGAGCTATGGAGTTGGGGCTTGGGGTTGTGTTGACAGTGGTGTCGTAGTGGGGTAAGACGAAGTCTGATTGCGAGGTGTACTGTTTCTCACAGGTGTGCTAAGCTGGAGTTTCCTCAGGGTAGCTTGTTGTTCAGCTTTCCTGGTTTATGGCCATGGAGTTGGAACTGGAACACCTTAAAAGGTCTGTTGTTCAGATTGCTCAGGTTTCTTGTGTGCTTCTCTGTTCATTATAAGTTTTGGTGAATTGTGGTGCTGCTGCATCATCTCATATTTAGTGCTTTTGCCTTGCCTTACAGGTATATGAAAAAAAAAGAAAAGGATTTCCTCTGTTCAGATGCCTCAGAAATTGTGGAGGGGGAGTTCTTAGTTGCAGACAATTCAGGCTGGGGAGTAGAGTCTTGGTGACAGCAGTATCATTAAAATTACAGCTCTTATTGTATTTAGATGTTTGGGACATTGTGCGGTGTCGGTGTGGTTACACTTGCTTTACTTTTGTTGCAGGAAGGGTTAACTGTGCTTTTATAAGGCAATTGCCCATAATTAATCTGATCTGGTTTCTGGACTGTGCAAGCTTTTGGCATTGGATTAGGTAGCCAGTGAGTGGACTTTGGTAAGCGGGGTGTCAATGTCCTAACATGGCAGTAACAACTTGCTTTAGGCATTGTTGCAAAGGAAAGACAGTGTCGGGTTGGTCAAGGTTATGTTGGAAATCAGACATATTCACAAAAACAGAATATGAGTAGTCTCTTTTGGGGGGCATTTACAGGCTTGAGGAGGCTGTCTGCAAGTGTGGTTAACAGGTGTTACTGAGGCCAGAGTGACACTTGGATGAGTGACATTTTGGGGTGAGGATTTATAAACTGGAGGTAGTCATACAGACTAGTACAATCTATTAGTAATGGCTACATTGATTTTATTTTTTTTTCCAAATGGTCGAGATGCAAGTACTGAAGGAGCAGGGGGCCCAGTTGGTTCCCCAGGTAGAGGAGTTGTTCAAGGAAGCAGAGACATCTGGGCAAGTCAGTGGGGAGCCTTCAGTGGAGCCAGTTGCATACAGATAGATGAAAGGAGGAAGGAACTGCAAGGCAGTAGAGGAGCCAAGGAGGAGCATGAGGTGGAAGAGACTGAGGAAATTGCCCAAAGGGTGGAGAGGGGGGGCTAGGGGATTTTTAAGGTAGATCCCCAACTGCCTGCAGGTAATGATGCTACTGATCATGTTGAGGATGGGATAGTTGATGGTTTGATACCTGAGTTTCTGCAAGGTTTAGGAGGATCAGAGAGTACAAGGTTGCAGGATTTCATGGTTTTCGAGGAGCAAGTGCAGGAAACAAGTAGGCCATTAAGTGACAGAGATATGACTGCAAGTGAAGTAGGTGATTGCTTATGCTGCTGCTGGGCCAGGGCAAGCAGGTATTGTGGCAGACATTTGAGGGTAGTGCTGTGGGCATGAGTGCACACCTGGGAGATTGGTTGGAGACCCAGACTTTTCTTGGCAGGAGCTCTGTGATGTTTATTACTCCCCTCATTATGATAGCTGTTAAAAAGAAGATATGGAAAGGGGAATTTGTTTATGTATTTGACTTAACTGATGCAGCAGGGTGCATAATTTGGCTGATACAGAGGGTCCAGGAAGCAAGGATTTGGTCACTGCATTGGAGGCCTTGAGTAGGAGGCCAGGCAAGTTTAGGGCATGGACCTGGACAGCTAGGTCTTGGGATTTTGTACTATATGGCTTTGATGTAGTAATACTGCCATTGGTGGCATACTCTTCGACAGTTTGAGAGTTGCATAGGCTAAGAGTAGGTAATGGAGAGTTGTGACATGACAAGCATTTTCCTAAATGTAAAGCAGCTGACAAAACACTGTGTTGGGAAGTTAGGTATGCCAGCATTTGGCTGGCAACAATGTTGGATAGTGTGTGTGTGTGTGTGTGTGTGTGTGTGTGTGTGTGTGTGTGTGTGTGTGTGTGTGTGTGTGTGTGTGTGTGTGTGTGTGTGTGTGTGTGTGTGTGTGTGTGTGTGTGTGTGCAAAATATTCAGATGAGAGTTTCAGCAAATAAGGTAGGGACATGCTGGACTTGTAACTTCACTCAATGTTCCTGGCAACCATAGGTTCATAGGTTCATACTAGGCTATCTGCCCTAGGGCATTTATAAGCCTAGCCAGAGTGTGTTTGGCTTTCGCCACCCATTTTAAATTAATTTTGCTATGCCCTTTTTCGAAGTTAGTATACTGTGCCTCTGTCTAACAGTGACACAGAAGTGATACCCGGGGTAAACCTACGATCTCCCATCCACTCATCAAGATTCCTCTTGAAGAGAGTCAATGAGGGACTCTGCCTAACCTGGACTGGGATTTTATTCCAGAGAGAAGGGAGCCTCTGGGTTATGAATCTGTCCCTCCAGCATGTCCTATTTATTTCAGTGCTGAGGTTCAAGTCTCTCGAGCGTGTTGCTCGATGGGATTTGGATTTTCTGAGGTGCAGCATGTCCATTAATTATGGGTTGGACATGGCTTTATACATCAGGCACAGATCGCCTCTGAGCAGGCGGTATGCCACTGAGAAGAGCTGGAGTTTCTTTAACCGGGCAGCATATGGCATCTGTTTGAACCCTTTGATCCTCTTGGTGAGGAACTTTTGGGGTCTTTCCAGTTGCTGCAGTTGTCTGGTAAGGTACATCCCAAAAGGGGCATTGTACTCAATTATGGGCCTGATGAGGGATGAGTAAAGAGGCACGATGAGCTCCCCTGATCTAGATGTGAATCCCTTCATGATTAGGTGGGCTATATAAAATGTTTTTCTAACCACTTTGGCCACGTGGTTGTCAAATGAGAGATTGCTATCAACTTGGGTCCCCAGGTCCCTAATTACTTCTTCTGTACTTAATGGATTACCACCTATGTGGTAATTTGTCGGCACTTTGTTTTTGCCAAAGGGGATGACTATACACTTTTTGGCATTTAGCTTGAGGCCATGGCTCTGGCACCAGTTGTCTGTTTCTATGAGGCCCTTTTGGAGGATGCTTGTGTCGGCTGGAGAGTCGATTATGGCGCCCAGTTTGCAGTCATCTGCGAACTTGGTCAGCCATAGTCCTTCCATGTTGGCCTGTACCTCTGAGAAATATATACAGAACAAGAGAGGTCCCAGGACTGAGCCTTGTGGGATGCCACTTGTAACTGGTTTGGAGTCTGACATGGCTCCAGCAATTCTAACCATGTGGGTTCTGTCCTTGAGCCAGTTTGCAACCCATCTAGTGACATAGGGGTTTATATTTAAGCTGGTGAGCTTATCTATAATGCCCGAGTGGGGTACTGTATCGAAGGCTTTTGCGAGGTCCAGGTAGGCTGTATGGACCACCTTCCCCTTGTCAATGGCCTTGGTGACTGTTTCAAAGAAATCAACCAGGTTTAAGAGGCAGGATCTGCCCTTAACAAAGCCAAACTGAGTAGGATCCAGTGTCTGTATGTCCCCAATATCTTTATTTATGAGGTCCATGATGATCCTTTCCATAGCTTTGCAGACCAAGCTAATCAGGCTTATGGGGCGATAGTTTCCAGGATCCGTTGAGGCACCACCTTTGTGGAGAGGGACCACTGTTGCTGTATGCCACTCTTTGGGTACATATCCTGTAGTAAGGCTGAGATTGAACAGTAGTTTTATGTTTGGGTTTAGCTCTTCTTGGAGTTCATGTAAGACACAACCTGGGACATCGTCTGGTCCCACTGATGCTGTGTTTTTTGCTTTGGAGAGGGCGGCTCTTACCTGAGCATCTGAGATGTCAGGGGGGCAGCACTCTGCTGGGATAGATATTTGCCCTTTTGGTGAGGAGGGGGGGAGAAGTTTGCACTGAACCTGTCAGCTAGTATGTTGGCAATGTCTGTGGTTTCGGTGTATTTTTTGTCATTTTGGACTAATTCTGAGCATATCTGGGAATTCCCACCCAGGTTACTAACATAATTAAAGAAAGCCTTGTGATTATCCTTACTGTCCTGTGCAATTTTTCTCTTGAAGCTGGCCTTAGACAATTTTATGAGTGCCCGTAGTTTTTTGCTAATACTGATCAGAGATGCCTTCCCTTTTTGGGATTTTTCTCTATCATGTAGTAGCTTCCTCCTTCTATTGTATAGTTTGTTTATGGCTGGGGTCCACCAGACAGGACGTCTGCCTTTGGAGGATTGGGTCTTGGTTTTATTTGGGATTGCATGATCCATGCATTCCTGAAGGTGTTCATAGAATGTGTTTATAAAGGATTCTGTGGTCTGGGCCATATTTTCCACAGGCCCGGGGGCTTTGAAGGATTCCACCTCAGTTTTGAGGAGTGTGAAATTTGCTTTAGAGAAGTTTTTCACTGTGGTTTTCTGGGCAGGGGGTGGGGTCGGGATGTGAATATCCAGTGAGATTAGTTTATGGTCTGATCTTACCAGTGAGGGATACACTTCTGGTCTGGAGCATAAAGTCCCCATGTTGGTGATGATCAGGTCCAGTATGTTTTCCCCTCTTGTGGGAGTGGTAACAAGTTGTTCCATAGCATTTGAGTTTATAAATTCTAGGAACCTTTGGGCTAGGGTGTTGGAGCTAGAGTAATGCTCCCAGTCTATGTTTGGGTAGTTGAAGTCGCCCAATATAATGATGTTTGGAGAGACCTTCATATTTTCCAGTGTTCTCAGGAAGGCCGAGTGGGGTTCCTGGGTTTGGGAGGGTGGTCTGTAGCAGGCTATAAACTGGAAGGCAGTTTTACCCACTTTTAATTGCACATGGATAGTCTCTGATGCTTCGTGCTGTGCCACCAACCTGGAGGTGTGGGTATCTTTGACGAATATTGATACTCCCCCTCCTTTTCTGGTTCGGTCCAAGTTTCGGGGCCGAAAAGCATGGTATGAGGTATAACCTGGTAGTGCTGGGGTGCTCTCGGGAGCCTTGAACCAGGTTTCTGTTACTGCACAGATATCGATGTTCTCCATGCTAAGGAGAGTTTCGAGTGCATGCATCTTGAGGTTTAGACTTCTGGCGTTGAGTAGCATTACTCTTAGTTTCTTATCCCTTGTGATTCCTATGGAGGTGGGTTTGTTTTTTGAGCCTTGCCTAAAAAAGGCATTATGGGAGTAGCAAGAGCCTTTGCTGGTGTGCTGGCAAAGACATGGAGGTGCTGTGCAGTCAAATGTATCAGTGCATAGAGGGGTTAGGCAGGTGACTTTTGGACTGCAGCAGAACTTAAGAGGCAGGGGTAATGTTCATGGCCAGAGCGGATTTATGACTTTTCAAGGTCAAGTGAGCAGGCAAGATTTCTCATTCTCCTTTTGAGAGCAATCACACTTCCCAGTTGGGATTGTTCCTTGAGAAGAAGCTGGGGGCATTTAGGTTGCCTCATCATTTATCTCATTTTGAAAGAGATTCTGTAAATGATTTTATCAGCAGATCTGATGCCCAGGTGAAATATCCATCATTAGATGACATTGTTTGCACAATCTGGGAGTTTCAGAACCCATGACTGGTTAAGCTGGACATTGAGGGAGCATTTTGGCTTATACCAATCAGCCAGCTTGACTGACTGCTGCCCAATATGTGCTTGGATGGGTATTATTACTTCCACAAGGCAATGCTGATGGTGTATGCAATTGCATGTGCCAACATTGAAAAATTCATTTCAGCATTGCAATGGTTTTAGTAGAACAGGGTTGCAGTGTAGAAGGCAGTTCATTGCTTAGATGACTTTTTACTGAAATACAAGGGTTGCTGTGAGGCAGAGGTAGGGAAAATGGATTTTCAAGAGATGTGTAAGGACTTGGGAATACCATTAGTTCAGGACAAGGTGGAAGGACTGAATTTTTTGGGTTCGACACTGTCTATAAAATACCAGTTATTTTGTTTAAGGATGTGATGGAGTTGATGTAATTGATGAATTTTGCATGCAGGACAAAATTTGTTGATAGGTAAAAAGAGGAAGCATCATTGGGTTAGGGTTCTGTGGATAGTCAAGACTTATTTGGCACTTTGAGCTGTGATTCTGGCAGACTTTAATGGGGTGATAGTTTTGCAAGAGGATTGAGTGAATGATGTGGCATTAAATCTGTATATAGATGCAGCAGGAGCTCATGGAATGGGGACTTATTTTGATGGTGAATTGTTGGCGGTGTTTTGGTTTGGAGAGTGGCCAGGGTTATGGAGAAATGATGCAACATTTTTGGAGCTCATGCCAATTTGAGCAGTGTTGGTAGTTTGGCTGGAGAAGTTACAAAACAAGAGTGTTATTTTTCCATCTGATAACAAAGCTGTGGTTCAGGTTTAGGTGAGGAAGATAATTAAGTCAGTTTTGGTGTTGTTAGGCTTGAGGAAATAAATGTGGCAGGCTTTGTAACATAATTTTAGTTTTCAGCCAGGCATGTACTAGGTCATGTTAATACTGTAGCTGATGGTCTTTCTTGTCTTCATATTCACAGGTTTCATGCCCTAGTTTCAGGGGATCTTGGAGAGATATAGTGGATTGGTTGATCCATGAATATTGGTCAAACTCTTCCTGGAAGGCTTACAATGCAGTGGTTGCTGCATTCTCTAGGTTTATTAGCAAGTTGCATCTGGAGTAGAGGAAGTCATCAGTTGTTTTGGTCATGCAATGTTGCTCACCATTGGTTTTTAGGTGAGGCAGTGAGATCAATTAAAGTGCATTTGGCAGATTGAGTCTGGCTGCAAAGTTGATGGTTGCAAGGATTTGTCGAGGGCATCAGTGGTAAGTAGGTCACTTAAAGGCTGGCAGTAAGTTCAGGATTCAAGGTTAGAAAGTTGTTTTTCATCAAATAGGCAACTGCCTCATGTCTTGCTCAGACGATTGTTTACTGTGACATCCACTCAAGTTGCTTGTACTGTTTGGGCAGCCCTGGCAGTACTTATCTATGTGGGGGCATTTAGAATTGGAGAATTGTTTGGGATGTTATGGTGGAGTGACATTTGCATTACTGATTCTGCAATAGTGATTTGGCTGCCGAGATCCAAAGTGGACCAGTTGGGGAAGGGTCAGTAAGTTGTTTTGCAATGCAATTCTGAGTGTTTGTTGTGTCCAGTGGCTTGGGTTAGGCAACTGAAGATGTGACAAGGTGGTAAGATTTAAGACTTGTATTTATTTTCATTCAGGTAATGGCAAAGAGATTGTTGCATTGCAGTTTATACATGTGTTAATGACTGCTTTATGTCAGGGCATTGATTGTGGTAGGTTCTTGCCATATTCTTTCAGCAAAGGAAGAACTTCTGACCTGGCCAAGGATGGTAAGTCTGTACCAAATATTTATAGGGTGAGGAGGTGGCCTTCTAAAGCATTTTTATCTTACATTAGATAGGAATGTTTTTGTTTGTTGTGCAGGTGGATCTGTTCTGTTGGGGTATTCTTTTTTTCTGGGCAGAGAAGAGAGATGTGATTCAGCCTAGTGGAGCTATTTTGGGACTGGATCAAAACAACTGAAAGATGTTATGGTATGGCTTTGTGAACTTAGATGTCACTTGCTGCTGGGAAAATTTCAGGAGTTGCAGGAGGGTTTGGTTTTCCTTGTGTTTTTGTTATACATTTACAAGGAAATGATTTGAGCTGGCTGCCCAAACAAGCCCTGTTGAAGAAGATTGTGGTTGATTTATCATATTTAAAGCAGAGAATCCTTCAGATGGTCAAAGTGTGGTCAGAGGTTATTCCTTGGTTGGTTTGGAGGAATGTGGACAGTTTATGGTGTTCAAAAGAGACAATATGTCAGTCGCAGAGTGGTGAGGGTTTGAAAAAGCTAGGTTTGTATCTGATTGAACACAGGGATTTTCATGACAGGGATGCTTTTTGGTACAGGTGGGATGGAGTTCACTTAGGTGACACAGGTCTGGACTTGTTCAATGTTTATTTTTATTTTTTGAAGGGTTTGGATCAGTACTGGCAGTACAAAAGGGGAAAACAGCCTGTAGGAGAAGGCTGGTGGAGGGAATAAGAGGGGTTCAATTGAAACCTTTTCTATTCCCTCCTTTTCTTTGTGGCAAATGGACATTCAGAAGTGGGTGGTGATACACTGCTTCTAAGAATGCTGGTGTTTGTTGGTGTTCCAGATAGAGAGGTGGGATTTAATGCTGCTGGTTGTCATTGAAGGTGAGCAGATTTATGCTGTCAACTGTTATGTTATTGTTGTACTGATTTTATTATGACATACTTTATTTATGATGCATCACTCGATTTTCTAAATAAATGGTCACTATGCAATTTTGGTGTGTTTATTGAAGTGTCTTTGGACAAATGCAGTTTACTTGCACATGAATTTGTCCAAAGGTTTTAGAGTAGTGAGATGTTGGGGGGTGGAAGAGATGTGTGTGGTTTGAATGTCTTATGAGACTTGTTTAAGCTAGGCAGGACAGAAAAGAGTTATTTGGTTTGAGCAAGTGATGGGTGGGTTATGAGGATGTCAAGTAGTTGGGAAGGGAGTGGAGAGCTGAGGTTTATATTTCTTTGAGTAGGCTAGGTTAAATGTCTTTGGATTTCTTTGAAGTAACCCTCCCTCCCCCTCTTTTGTTTGGAGTCTGGGCTTGTAGGAGTTATGTATTATGATTATGGTGGAGTAAAAGGGGTTCAATGCGACCCTTTTTTGTTCGCTTCCTTTTCTTCAGGACAAATGGAACATTCAAAAGTGAGCAGCGGGATGTTGCTTCTGAGGATGCTGGTGTTTGCTGGGGTTCCAGAGTGAGCGGCGTGACTTAATGCTGTTGGTTGTCAAGAAAGATGAGCATATTATGCTGCCAGCTGCTACATTATTGTTCTATTCATTTTATTATGACGTTATATTTATCAGTCATTGGATTTTATCAATAAATGGCTGCTATGCAATTTTGGTGTGAGTACTGAGTGGTAATTAGGGCAAATTAGGGTTAAATATAA
This sequence comes from Protopterus annectens, assembly GCF_019279795.1. Lineage (NCBI taxonomy): Eukaryota > Metazoa > Chordata > Ceratodontiformes > Protopteridae > Protopterus > Protopterus annectens. Next base: position 1,910,062,098 of record NC_056726.1, read on the forward strand.
TTTCAATTACTATGGTACTTCTATTTTAAAATTTTGCATGCATTTCAATATGTATGGTAAAAGCATGTTCTAAATACACTAAATAAAGCAAGTTAGCACTGGTATAAACAGTAACTAGAAGAAATGTGGTTTTGCAGTGCCAATTATCTGGCATAAAATGCCTGCTTCAGGGAACTATTAACTTTTCTCCATACTCAGACAACATAGATTCTATATTTTTATGAACTTTTCTCTAAAATTCTGAAAGGTATACTTCACATGATGAAAAACAGCAGTAGTTAAAGTCAGATGTAATGTGTGTGAACTTTATATGAGGGTCTTGGCATGATGATGAGTCATCTGAGTGCAGTAAGGCTATGAAGTCGACTATTACTACTGGTGTTAAAGAAAAGGGATGTTAAGTGGATAAAGGACAAAAATGAATGACTTAACAGAATGGCAAGCCACCCCAGCATGCATAATCAGGGATGCCAAATAAGTCATCAAAATTAGAAGATTTTAAGGTAGGGAACCTTTTTCAGTCATGCATGGTGACTGGAGACTTTTGGCATGGGTATAGTAAGAGAAGTTTTTTTCTTGGTTGTTGGTTGCACAGATGGTAGCATATCAGTGGCAAACAGTAGCTTGATGGTTTCAAGCTATGTAACATTCGATCAATGTTTTGTGTATAATTTCCTGTCTGTCCTTTTGTCTTATATAACATCTATGTAAATTTTCATTCCTGCAGATGTAAGCTATATTCTCTTGTTGTAACAATACTTTGAATCTTTAAATTTTTTAATTATGTACTTCTGTTGTGTTTTTCCTCCTCTCTCTCTCCTCTCCTCTATATGGATATGTCAGCTAGACCAGCCTAGCCAAAATAAATAAAAAATAAAATAAATAAATAAATGGTAAGCTTCACTGAGAAGGCTGATACTGAGCAGCAAGAAATCTTTTGTGATCTTTCTAGTTCTGTAGGGAATAACTACTCTTGTCTAAATTAAAACATACGTTGTGACTTGAATAGGGTTATCTGTAAAATAACATTAAAAAGCTGCTATGATCAAGGAAAAATTCTAATTTTGCAAAAGAAATTCTGACAAAGGTGTGGGTAGAGATACTCTGTATCTTCATCATTCTAGAAATTCTATAGGTTCATAGGATCATAGCTGTTTACTAGACTAATGACCACAAGCGCCTTTTTAAGCCTAGCCATGGATCCCAAATCTCTGACAAGTTCTACTAACCTTGTTAAGTGTAAGCAGAGTCTTGGGAGATGAAACATGTTCAAGCAAGGGTCTCATAGATGAACCATTGACAGGATGCCTGTGTCTATTACAGACATTAGTGCCAAATCACGGATGAATTTTCTGTTCCCCATCCAACTGTCCAAGTTACACTTGAATTGGGTTAGGGAGGAACTCTGCTTCATATAGATGAAGAGCCTGTTCCAGGGACTGGGTAGTCTCTGGGATATCTCTCTCTCTCTCTCTCTCCAGCAAATCCGATTTATATCCCAGGCAAGATTTATCCAGTAGAATAAATTCCTTCACTGCTTTATAAATTCAAAGACATAAGTTAATTCATATGTGCAATTTCTACCTTTTTACAGGATAAAAGTCATCCTCAAATGAGCAAGAAAAAGCTTTTTTTGCCTAGAATATGGCGTAGTGTAGGTTTACCATATCTTCAAAAGTACTATGAATCAATTAGCAAATGTCAGTTTATTAGATCTAGAACACAACCTCAACTCATTTGGCTAAGGATACAAGTTGCTGTTATAGAACACATGCAATATACTAGGCCATTCTGATATGTACATAGAGTGAGGAATCAGGGAGAATGGGGAAGGTGGAAGAACCAAACATGCCTTACTTAGGAACTTAAAATACTTTACCATTGAGGAAGAACCTAAATATTGGTGTAAATAGGCCAAAGACGGATTTATCTTTTTGACAGATCTATGACATATAAATAACCATACAAAATCATGAATGTCACTACTGTACAAGCTAAATTTAGACATATGAAGTGACTGTTGAGGCAGCATCTACAGCTGCAACATATAGTTAAGTATGATAGCAGGCTAAAAGTTATGAATATTTATGGTTAATTTATGTTTAATTAAAAGGAGTCAAATATCTATAATTAAATGGGTAATCTTAAAATTTGTTGTTGTATAAGTAACTGAACACACCGCAGTCGTACCTTATTGCAAAGATCACAAATATTATTGGGAGAAATCAGGGGTGATAATTCCCTAAACACATTCAGAGTTTTACAAAATTAAATCAAACAGTATTCCCACCTTTCACCAATTCTCAGTTTTCAAGCTATTACTTCAAATGGCACCACTAACCCAACAGACTATATAGGAGAGGTTTGATTACTTCTGACAAATGCTGTCATTGTAACCTTTCAGAGGCAGACTGTCTTCACATGATTTGGTCATGCCTAGCTATAAAACGTTTGTGGATAACCATTATGGAAATAAGACAGGAGGCACCTAGAAACACCATTCCTAACACAGACTCTCCAGAGTTTTTGTTATTGACATTCACAGTCTAGCAGTCCCAGAGCTTATACACATGTTATATGGATTAGACTGGTCTGCTCTTCTTTAATAGCCTTTCTATTTAAATATTGGAAAAAACTACCTAATAATTGGCAAGACATGTTTATTAAGTTTATTAATAGATAACTGAATGGACTCCACCTAGTGTTGATATTAGAGAACGGAACTCTTTCTGGATAATCTTCATATATATGATGACAATTAATAATGATGCAATGCCTCTTACCTAATTACTTCGGCTAGATGAATAGCTCTATTTAGATGTACAATGCTTGTGGGAGTGAGCATCACACAAGTAAGACTGTATCCAATGTCAGATTTGCAAGTAATGAATAGATTAGCTGTCTCATTTTTAACAAATGTTTTCATGATTTGACTTGAGTCTGGAAAATGTCAAGGAAATGTTTATCAACCCCTAGCACAGATTTATTTTAGAGTTACAGATTTATGCCATAGTACTGATATTTTTCTAATGTTCTGTAATTAAGTCTAAGAGTTAAGCCACTGCAGAAACACATTGCTTATGAAAGTTATTTAAATTATTAACAATGCCATAATGTTAAATTGAAGGTCATGTAATAAAGAAGATTTTTGTTGATTTAAAAAAGTTCTAACATTGAGGACTACTGGAAAATAAAAACTGCAACAATCAATAGAGAATATTTATTGAATTGGGCTGTATAGTGTCTTTCTGGTTTACCCACAAAGCCACCTTCCCACCAAAGAAAATTATACTTTTACACAACTAGCCTTGATAAGTTAGCAAGCATTTCCCAGAGTAGTAAAGATCACATCACAGAATAAACTTACACAGGTTTATACCCCTGACTAGTATTTGGAAATCTAATTCATGGAAAATAAGTACATTTCTGACAGAATCAGAACCTTCCACGCAACAGGACCTGATAAAGGTTATAAGTAAGCAAATCTGAAAAAAAATGTAAAAGTGAATAAAGGTCTAGAATCAAAAATAAATTAAATAAATCACAGTCAATAAAGGATGCAGAGTAGTAGCTAAGGAGCTTTCAGAGTCAAGAAAAAAAAGATGGAACTGGGTAGTGTAGTGTTTTATGGAGCGGTGATCTTCTAGGAGACATTCTGAAGGATACAGGCTTGTACTAGTTGAAGACACCTGTCCATGCCAAAGAAGAGACATGCCACAAGCCACTGAGTGCCAGGATATAAACAAATACTTCTCCTAATGTACTGTTCCTGGCATTTCAAAGAAGGAAAAGCAGCTGAAATACACCGGGAGCTATGGTAATAGTGCAGAAACATATCATATTCACTCTACCCATCTTTGCAAGTTATGCCATTCTGGCACAGCTGAGTTCTTATGTAGTGCTACTAACTCCAGAACAAAGAAGTATACTAATGTCATGCTTGGAGGAGCTGCCCAGTGTTTGGTGATTTTAGCCAGAGGTCTGGAGTACATCTGATATGAAATCTAAAGCATCCACTGAATACAACTGAAAAATATGTATTTTCTAATCCTGTATTGCACTTAATTCATATGCTGCCTCATTTTTGCATTTTTGCTGCTTGTCTGTGTTTATTCTGCATTTTGCATTTTTCAGTACTAATGCCTTAATATAGCATAGGCCAGATTCAGACTTGCTGAATCTAGTCTGTTTAGTATCACTTGAGCACTAAAATCAGCCATCTTACATTAAGAAGGCCTCCCTGCACCTTTGTGGCAGAAGTGTGTAACTCAGGACTCATATGAGTTGGAGATTGCTGGAAAAGGGCAGTCTTGGACCTTTCTATTGGCTAGTTTGTGTTTAACTCTTCTTGTATGTAAGCCTCATGTTTGTGCAGGCTTGCACTCAGTTTACTGAAGCTGCTTAGTGTTTGGTAACTTTAGCCAGATGACTGGAGTGCATCTGATCTGAAATTTAAAGCATCCACTGAATACAACGGAAAAATAATATATTTTTTTTAATTCTGCACTGCATGTTTAGAACTGTATTTAATTGATTTTCTGCTTCATTTTTTGCATTTTTGCTGCTTGTCTGTCTTTATTTTTGGAGCTTTTCTCCCCGGGCCTCCCCTGAAAATGGACATGCATCCAGTCAGACTATCCCAGTCAAGAAATGTAAAATAAAATAAATAAATAAATAAAATATTTTGCACTTTGCACTTCTCGGTGCTAAAGCCTTAATAGCATAGGCTAGATTCAGACTGTTTGGTATCACTTGAGCACTAAAACTAGCCATCTTATATTAATAGGGTCTCTCTGCACCCTTGTGGCAAATGTGTGCAGCTCAGGACCCATCTGAGTTGGAGATTGCTGGAAAAAGGTTCAGTTTGGGGCTTATCTGTTGGCTAGTTTAAGTTAAAGCTGTTTAACTCCTGTTGTATATAAGCCTTGCATTTCAGTGTAGGTGCGCATCATGCAATGGGGATTAGCAGTGCCTTGTGCAGATGCAAACACCTAGAAAAACTTTCTTCCCTAGACTCAAGTCAGTGAAAGCCTCCTGTGCTTCCCTGCTGCTCTTTGGGCAACTCAGCAGCACACTTCTGCACTGCAGGCGAATCAGCTAAGCACTGAGCAGCTTTACTCAACTTTTTATCCCTGATCTTGAGGGAGGTTGGCGTAATGGTTAATGTACTTACCTTAAAAACACAAGCTGCAGGGTTTGATTCTGACATGGGGTAATTGGCTAGGCTTAAAATGGCCCATAAGGGCAGTTAGCCTAGTACTAACCTATTAAGCCCTCTTTTTATCCCAGGGCAATAGCTGATCTAATTTGCCCTCTCATAAACTAGCACTTAGGAATTACCAGTTACTACGGACAGTCAGTTTCTCAACATTTCTCCAGCTACCCCTGATTTACATGAGCATCCTGATGCAATGTAGCAATTGCCTCATATATATTCACAACAACCTGCTCCTAAAGCAAAGAAATACAGTATGTGACAGATGTAACTCTACCATGAAACTTTAATCAGTCCTCTCATGTAACAATAAACAAGTCATCAAACACCTCTTCTCTTACATAAGATAAAGTCAAGACACATAAACTCACTTACGTAGAGTTACTCACCAAGAGCCTACCAAAAGACAAGAGACCTCCCAATTGCAAACAACCCACATATACTGGTACACAAACATAATCCACCATTGTACATAACAACACACATATCAGTGTTTCAGCAATTAAGCCCCTAAGGCTAAACACCTCAAAACAAAATGTCCTGGTCATAGGCGGCTCAATAGTCAGACACACAGATATCTCTCTCATCAGATTGGACAGAGAGAAGGTCATGGTCAGCTGCCTGTCAGGTGCCAGGATTTGTCAAACCGCACGCACTCAAGTCACTCAACAACAATTACTGTTATGACTCTGTCATAGTACATTTTGGAGTAAATTACTGAAGATGTACCTCTCTGGACTATATAAAGAAAGACATGATTGAAGTCTCAGATTATTTGAGCCAGGCAGGTATGCCCTAGCCCTAAGCAGTGTTCTACCTTCAACTAGGATGATGCCACAATACAGTCAAAAATGATTGATTTCAACAATTGACTTAGCTTCTGGATCCATTAACTTTGCCAGAGATGGCCCTCACCTTCTTCCTCAAAACTTTTGGATACTGGCAAAGACACTTGCCACCCCCATAGTGCCTTTTTTAGGCTATGTCAAAACAACAAAATTTCTATAGATTAGGTCCATAGATTCATACTAGACTAACTGCCATTGTGGGCCATTTTAAGTCCAGCCAATTTCCCCAATGGAGAATTAAACCCTGCACCTTGTGTCTGCAAGGTAAACAGCTTAACCATTAAGCCAATCTCCCACTCTGATGTAAAAAAATTCCACTAGAGACAAAATCAAGGTCATGCTGCTTAATGCTAGAAGCCTAAAGAGTAAACTGCACTCCCTGGAAGCACTCCTCACTTTGGAAGATGCTGATGTCTGTGCACTCACACAGACTTAGTTCAATGCCACAGAAAGCACCCTAGCCATGCAGGGCTACAATGTTTTTCACAGGTTCAGACCCCAAAACGAGTGTGAAACAACCAAAGGTGGATTTATATCCATCTTCGTTAAATCCAAATACACCTCAAGACTGGTAAAACAGTACAACTACTGAGCTACTACAGGTTCAAATAACTATAGGTAAAATAACCTACCACATCATAGCTAGCTACAGGTCCGCCACCATGAACCAGGCGAAACACACCACCTACCTGGACTTACTAGAGCTGCTCAATATACAGCCAAACACCTGGGTCATGGGAGACTTCAACTACCTATCCGTCAATTGGGTGACTTAAATGAACACAAATGTTATTGCTCTAAGATTCCTCAACTTTGTTAATAAAAATGCCCAGGAAGAGTTAATCTACACCCCCACAAGGGGTGAAAATGTCCTAGACTTAGTATTCACCAACATGGGGAGGCACTGCACTACTCCCATTGTGTTGCCCTCCCTGGATAAGTCAAACCATAAATCTGTCTCATTCGAAGTAAAGATCAGACCTGACACCCCCACAGGAGCTAAAAAAACTGAAAACTTTCTCCAGAGCAATCTATACATTCTAAGTGATGGATTAAAAGGCTTCAAAGCCCTTTCTAACACAGCCAACAACTCCTATGTAGAAAAGTACACAAGTGCCCTATATAGCCACCTAGGCAAATGTATTGACTCAGTTGTACCTGTCAGGACTAAAACCAGGTCCTCTGGAAAAAAAAGCCACCATGGTGGACTGCAAGTATAACAAAGTTATATAACAAAAGGAAGAAACTAATATCTAAAAAGGAGAGGGAACTTACTCAGCAGAGGAAGAATACCCTCCACAGATTAAACAAGGAAATCTGAAACTTTGTAAAGTCCTCTAAAGTTAATTACAAGACTAAACAAGCACCCCTAGGTAAAGACAATCATAAGGCATTCTTTACCTATGTCTGAAACCTAAAAGAGAATGCCCAGCTGTGAGCCAAACATATAGAGGACCGTACTACTCACACTGCACCTGAAGAAATTGCCAACTTGCTAGCTGACAGATCTGTTGACAACTTGAACCCATCCCCCCACCCACATCCCCATCCCCAGCAGCTATACCCCATAGCATTCCTGTCACCAGTCATCTGCCAAGTATCTCCAAAGAACAGGTCAAACAAGTGCTCTCCAAGGCCAGAAATATGGCTTCTGTGGGACCAGGGAACATCCCAGACTGCCTACTAAACAATCTAAAACAGGGCCTACTGGAACCACTTAGCACTCTCTTTAACCACAGCCTGAACACTGGCTTTGAGCTGGTGGAGTGGAGAACAGCAACAGTAGTCCCCTTGCACAAAGTGGGTCTGTCAACCAACCCTGGGAAGTATAGACCCATTAGCCTTACCAGTCTTATCTGCAAGACCATGGAAAGAATCATCATGGTCCTCATCAACCAGGACATAGGTGACCTTCAAACTCTTGACCTGACCCAGTTTGGTTTTATCAAGAGTAGATCTTGCTTATTAAACCTGGTGGACTTCTTTGATAATGTCACCAAAGCCCTGGATGAGATGAAAGCAGTGTATACTACCTTTCTTGATTTAGCCCAAGTTGTTTTGACACAATTCTCCACTCATGGATAATTTAGAAACTCTACAAGCTTGGGATTAACCCATATATCACTAGATGGGTAGCCAACTGTCCCACCGATATAACGCATGCTGTCAAAGTTGGGGAGTCCGTGTCTACTAGTAGATCAGTTACCAGTGGTGTAACACTGGAATTTCTACTGGGCCCTTTACTGTTTGAAATCTATTTCTCTGAAGTCCAGACAAAAGTAGATGGCCTGTGGCTTATCAAGTTTGCAGATGACTGTAAAATGGGTGTGATCATAGAGTCTCTCAATGATGTTTGCATATTAAAGATGGGACTGACACAGGCAAATGATTGCTGCCAAAGCCACTGACTAAAACCAAACACAAAAAATGCCTCATTATCCTGTTTGTCAAATAAATAACTCCTGCTAATTGCAATATAGATAGAACCCTCTAAGCTCAAACCCAGTGATGTGAGACCTGGGAACACAGATTGATAGCAATCTAAATTTTGATCACCACGTGTTCATAGTGGTAAGGAAAGCCTTCTACATTGCACATCTCATAAATAAGGGCATCACATCCAAGACCAAGATGGTTATAACTGTGCTGTGCTCGACCCTTATCAGACCACTAATTGAGCAAAATGTTCCCTTCTGTATGTACCTCACCAAACACCTGCAGCAACTGGAGAGACCACAGAGTTTTCTAACCAAGAGAATCCAGGGCCTCCAAAACATGATCTACATGGAAAGACTGAGAGCCCTGTCACTGAACTCTGTATCATACAGACTACTGAGAGCTGACCTGTGCCTGGCCTACAGACCAGTCTCTGACCCTGCCTTAATGGAAATGCTGCACATCTGCAAATCAAATGGGACAAGGGTCACTCACTCCATTGATCTCAGCCAAACCTATGACATTAACAGAACATGTAGCAGAGACAGATATATCTTCCAGAGACTGGCACTCCTCTGGAATAAACTCCCACTTCATGTGAAGCAGAGCTCCTCAATGACCCTTGACAATTGGATGGGAAACCATAAATTCACCCTGGGGGTGGCATCCATGTCCCTCATGGAAAAAGGGCACTAGCTGCAGATCATAGATACACTCTGCTAACAAGTGCCACCTAGCTATGGCCAACTGGGGTACAAGGGTTTTTTTACAAGGTTAGGCTTGTAAACGTCCTAGGGCCATTAGCTTAGTAACTGCCTATGACCCAATGAGAATGGTTGAGTTCCTACATGGAACCACAAACACTCGGACTGAGAACAGTGCTGTATCCCCCTGCAGGAAACTGACAGTAGTCTGGAAGGTTCCTCAGGAAGAGATTTACACAACCTCTGATTCGAAATTCATATTTCTAGAAGAGTAGAATTAGGGCAATTAATTGACAAGAATGTAAACTGACCACATGCCCTAAGGAACAGAAAGGAGAAGTAATAAATACTTTGTACTCTAGCAGTAGCTGCACTGTGAAAAGAGCTAGACAGCTCTGTCTAAAAACAAATGACCTATCACATGATGACATATCAGCTGAGCAGAAACATTTTGGAAGGGTTTCAGGCAAGCTACACATAGTAAAATTATTTGGGCTGCTATACATCCATTGCATAGTTACAAATGGATGCAGTATAACAAGGATTTCCATATCTGGTTGAATAACTTGAGCAGAGCCCAGGCTTTTGAGAATGATCTAATAAGGATATAGCTCTATAGTAACATAATCACCTGCATCTTGATGAAGAACTAAGAATCGAGATTCTAGGTAAAGGGTTTAACTGCCTGAACAGCAATATTTAAACTGACTAAAAAGGGAAGCACAGAAAACAAATAGCAGTGAAATCCTTGATTCTCAGCCCTACTCATTACATTGCATATTGGTTTTCAAGCTGTGGCAGAGAGCAAGTATAACATAATGAGTAAACATGTGAAGATGATTTTACTAAGTATCACCTTAACTAAAGCAGAAATTAAGCAAATTGCATGAAAAATGAATGGTAATGAGTGTAACTACTAATGGTCTAGGCACATATCTGGTTAACATTCCTTTTCTGATAAAGGAGGATTGTCTGAAAACTATGGTAGTACAAATAGTATGCTATTTATGAAAATTGTAAAAGAGATTCCATGGATTAAGCTCCACACATGGTGAGACCATCACCTAGAGTTATACTTCAAGATATTCTCACTGAATAATTTTGATAAGTACTTTAAAGTTTTGGTTTATAGTTCCATGTCCACAGCATAAACAGATAGAGACCTAATTGTGACCAAGATGACCCAGGATTTATTACTGTCCCAGGTACTGCAGGAGGCAGTCAGAGATGGTGGGGGTGAGTGGGTATCTCACTCATCTGACAGTAGGGGGTAGCCCAATCCTCTGTGTAACTACCTCCCTCAAAGCTGCAGATAATACAGTAGCCACATTATGCTGAAATATATGAGTGTGCTCAGGCATCAAATGGCATTGTAGAATCCCTTGAATATCAGACAACACTTTATACAAACATAAAGACCAGAGGAAAACCTTATCAACCTTATATGGCTGTTTGGATAACTTTCTCTGCACTTGCTTTTTACCCCAAAGCCAGGGTTCTCCTAAGAGTGAGGTAAGTAAGAGATACCTTTCCACTAAATGCTGAGATTCTACTCCCCACAGGGTGATTTGCAATGTGGGGAACCCAGGTAAAGAACATGTGGATGTCAGACAGGCAGAGGACATCTGATGGTTGGGATGTGTGAGGACAAAAAGCACTTAGAAAATCTTTGATTCAGCTAAAGAAAATGCCTGTGAGATTCAAGAATCTTTTCTCAAACTTTGAAAGGCTTCTTAACTTAAAAGAAGGTCTGAAACCTTGTGATACTGATATATCATTAGAAATGCCAACACTGGTGAACTTTGCCCTTTTCCCCACTGTAGTGCGATCTTGGAGATGGTATATTTAGTTATGGGGTGTGGGGGAGTGTGGGGTGAAACCCCAGCTTCAGTGGGTTTGACATAATGCTGTGTGTTTTTCATTGTAATGTTGGCAAAATGTTTACCGTGCCTTTGTAAAATGTGCTGTTTAGCAAATAAAAGGTTTAATGTTTTTGTTTTGCCAAAGTAAGGTTCGGTTATATGACTATTCAATATTTCTAAGAAGATGCATATATATAGATAGATACAGATTTTTTTTCTCTCATTTCATACAATGGCATATGTTTAAATATACATTTTATATTTCTTTTTACATGTGATCCACCACTCAATCCATGCATCATAGAAAGGAATCAGTCCTTCATGGTCTTTCCATAACTACATTTCCCTCAGTTTGTACTTGTTGCTCCATATTGAGTCATGTCAATCTTTTTTATCCTCTTATCTTCAATAATTAACTTTTCAGTGTTTTATATTGCATACCAGATAGTCAGTTTATGACAACCATCACCAAATGTTCCCCTTGAACTTTCTTTAATGCTTTGGAATATAATACGCAAACAATTTCTGTCTTAGAATTTGCAATGTTATAAGTGAACCTTGTCTGATTCATTAGACATGATTTTTCCCACAAACCATTATCTCTTTGTATTTAAAAATATATCCCATGATACTTTTCCTTTTTGTTTTCTTAAATTACATTTGAAATTAACAATCAGAACTATATCTATATTTACCAATATGCTCAAATAATGTTCCCCTTTCTTTAACATATGTGTAAGCATACACTTAGACAGGTCTCATAGAATATAATAAACAACATTTGTCAGTGAAAAATATGCTGCACACAAAAAAAGTATAAATGTTTTAATACAAAACACTCTAGCACCTCGGCAACATAGCCTTCCAGAAGATTAACTCCTGGAAGGTGTGTTGCCGAGGCACTAGAGTGTTTTGTATTAAAACACTTATACTTTTTTCATGTGCATCGTATTTTTCATTGGCAAGTGGCTCTTATTTGCTACTTTTTTAAGTAGTTTATTGAAGTCTCATAGAATACCTTCCATTTCTAATATTTATAACAGAAACTCTCCCAGACATTAGTGTTACATGGTCTAATATTTTAATTTCCGCCTTTTTAATAATATTGTCATCCCTGAACATAGCTGCTCCCCAGAATTCCATAACACTTCTGTCTTTGACAATAATTTGAACAGTTTTCTCTTGACTCTATTCAAATACCTAATAAACAGTTATAAGCCTTTACATTTCCCTCCATTGCAATATTTGCAGTTATTTTAACATGATTAACAACACAGTTAACATTTGTAAAAACAATATTCAGTTTATTCTTTTCCATTTTTTCTATCCTTTGCACTTATCACTTACATTTTCCTCTTCTCATATTTTGCCCTTCTTCCGGTAGAACATTTCCCTCTCACTCTCCCATATTTTTCACTCTCTTTTACTTTAATATTCATTGTATACAAAACTTTAAACTTATTCCTAACAGCTACATTAATTTCATGTCCCTTATTCCCATCATCCTCCTATCACTTCCATTCTACTCGCAAATCCTTCTGTCCCTCAGTGCCATCCCAGAAAAAGTGTATCTCATTTTGATTAATATCAGATACAAGTTCATTATCATTGTCATTGTGTTTCATTCTCATTGAATGGTTAGCTAATATATTCAACAACAGTTTTCTTTATCAGTATTCATAGAATTAACATTCACTCTTTTAAAGGCCATACTAAATTATATTAATGTAAAAAGTTTATGTTTTTCTTTTCAAATTTAAATTGAAAATTATAATTTTCTGTCTTTATATCAACTTCTGAAGTCTTTCTTATCAATTTCCTCTATAATGGGCTCAGGGTAACACACAGGCAAATATATATTTCTTGCAAATGATCTTAGGTCTAATAGTACTTCTGAAATGTCAGACGATCTACTAGGGACAAAGTTAAGAACAAAACTTCACTTAGAAGTAGTCTATGTTATAAACTACAGTACAATTTTGATCATCCCAGATCTGAACAGGAGGGCACCTTTTCTTGTTGTAGTTGTAAGGCTTGTTGGTGTATTTTCAGTTGTACTTCTTATGTATTCCCTAGGACTGGAAAAAAAGTTGAATTCTCCTTTTATGCTGATTGCATGAGTAGAAATTTAACCTACTTGGCTAGTTGTACAAGATGTACTTACTGCCTACTAAGTTGGTAAAACTAATGGAACCTTTAAGGAGAGGATCCTAGATCATGTAGGGGACATTAGGAATAACAGAAAATATAGTATATTAGCACAATATCTACAAACCTGCAGTGAGGACCATACATTTAAGTTTTTAGTATTGGAATTGTTGGTAGACAACAAGAGAGGTTATAATGAGAACAGTAAGACAATAGAAAAGGAACTGAAATGAATTCTGTCATTACAGACACATATATATCCAGGCCTGAATAATAAAAAGTCACTTAGGTCAGTGCTGAAATCATGTCCATTAAAACATTGAGCAATAGTAAGAGATTTGGTTGAGTACGGTTTATATGTGCCAGGATTTCACAATTATATGCTAAGCACTATTTTTATAGCTGTGATAGTTTTAAGGACATTGATATGGTCTATTTAGTCCATTTTTATATAGATATGTATATTAACATTTAATATAGAATTCTGACTTTTATATATTTTTATTAATAAGGTTACTTTTACTCTGCTGAAGAATTTTCAGTTTTGCTGCGTACAATACTGAGTGGAGTTCTACATCTTCATGCCTTGTTTGCTGTGTATCTTAGGGTATCTCTGTGGTTGCTGAGGCACACCTTTGTGATGTACACACCCTTGTTATATAGATGTGAAATGGTAGCTATGTATTTATTGGGAATTTTTATTAAGTTTGATTGAATAACATATATTTCTATTAAGATGAATGAAATGGAATATATTGAGACATTGATGGATGGAATATGCCGATGGAAATAATACCATGATCAAAAGCTCTTAGTATATTTTTGGTGGTTGCATGTGAAAGGAATGGGAGTTGCATTGTTTTGATGTACCCTGGCTGCACGGTGATGCCACATGGATCGGCAGTGTGTGGGTTTTGTGGATGTGGCACTCCACTTTTTGCTGAAATGCTCAAAAATATATGCTTAGTTGCTTTATTTAGCTAGAGTTTTAACTGAGGCTAAACAAATAGAAATAGTTGTTTTATGCAGGTGTTGAACCCTGCACCTTGTGTCTGTGGGGCTGAAGCATTAACCACTCTGATAATTTTCAATTTGACCTTTAGACCTGATTGTAGTACTTACATAGAAGGGTGTATATTTAAATGAAGTGTCAACAGCTATTTTGCTATTGGATTTTGAAGAGAACACTGATTGTTTATTGGTTGGCAGCTAGTTTCTCCCTTAGACGCATGTTGTTACTGCATATTTATGACAACAGTGAATTTTACTGGTGTATGAATAAGCTCCTATATTTTTATTGGTTGTTAACCCGATTCAAGAAATGTCATAATATGTCAAATATACTGTTTTTTGATGGTGTCTGATTGGATGCTAAGTCAATGTTTAATAACATGGATTGGTCAATTATATTTTTAAATTTCTATATAAGAAGATGATTTACTAGGTTCTGAAATGTATTTTTTACCACGAAAGGGCTAACCTTTTTATATTTTACATCAATAAATTTAGATGTGGTATTTAGCCATGGTAGTCAGAGCCTGGAATTTTTTTTCAGTATTATCAATGTTTCCATTTAACAAATGTTGATTATAAAAAAAGTGGAAGGGAATCAGATTAATCTAACTCTTTATTCTTGCTTTTACACATTCCCCATTTTTTTATTCTGATGCTAATTTCCTTTTAAGACAAACTGACCATTCTATTTAGCTAGAATAGACAAATCTTACATGTATATTATCTCTATATACTTGAATCATATATGTTGATATGTCATATATATCATATAATTATTCTGTAAATTTGCATAAGCCAAAATCATCTTGTTTAAATATCTAAACATGAAATTATTGCTTTATGATCGGAAAAAAAATGCAGATATTTCACTCTCTCCTGCAAACAATCCACATGTAGAAAATATACAGTCAGTTCTAGTAGCCAGACTTCCCCTTACATAAGTCCTACCCTCCCACTAGAAAATAAATTACAAGCAAATTCTTTAAATAAATGCACATCTATCTCTATCATAGTTCTTTAATTTCTTTCCATAATATTTAAGAAATTAAGAAGTAAAATTTAATTCCCACACAATAATAATTCTATATTTAAGAATGCTTCTATCTTTCCCATAAGTTTGGTCTACCATCTGACATTGTATATGCATATATTTATAACTCTCCATTTATAACCCTTATAATTCACATATTCCCACTTCGACAATATGCACATGCAAAATCTTAATATTATCATCTAAAATTGAAGTAACCATTCCTGATCATAACTCTCTATCAAAAGACTAACTTTGGGATTCAAAAGAAGCTATTTCCATCAGTAAGCCCTAACTCAACATTTTTTTCTACTGGTGGCAACCCTTTCTGATTCTTTGCAAACCTACCACAGTACATCATGTTGAGTTGTCTCCATGACCTGTTGCAATACTAATGAGGTATTCTACGGAAGTGGCATATTAAAATTAGCATTTTGCCCTCTGCTGGAAATGCCTGCTATAAAGGATTTACACAGCTGAGTTTTTTCATAAAGTTGCTTATCTGCATAAAATAATAATGTCAGCCACATTAACATGGCAAAAGGGACACAGTTGCCTAGTACTATTAATGGGAGAGACTGTGTAGCAGGTAAGTTTCAGAGAGTTTTGCAGAGAGGTAGTTATGGTGTGAGGATGTGAATGTTTGGCAGCATGTGTGCATACCTATAAAGGTATGTGTGTGCAATTGGGTAACAAGGGTATGTTTGATATATGGTGAGTGTGTGTGTGTGTGTGTGTGTGTGTGTGTGTGTGTGTGTGTGTGTGTGTGTGTGTGGGGGGGAGTACATGTGTGTGTGTCTGTGTGTGGACATATCTGTGCATATGTTGCACTGTGGGGCTTTCTTACATCTCAACTCCCCCTAGACTAGCAAAGTCTGTTATATGGACACCAGGAAAATTTTAAAATATTACTTATTTATTTTAACATTTGTTAACCAGAAAAGTTTGACTTGGAAGAAAGCCAAATTTCAGTGGAGGCCTGGGGAGAAACACTCCAGATGCATGTCTTTGTAACATGGCAGGAAACCAGAGCACCCACAGGAAACCCACATGAATGCAGGGAGTACATGACTCTGCACAGAAGGCATTCCAGCTGAGAATTGAACCAGAGAACCTACTGCTGTGAGGCAATAATGCAACCGCTGCACCACTGCACCATCTGCAGTACATTATTACTTACTGTAAATGCTTAATAAAACAACAGATTTTGCTGATGATGATTTTGCTACAAGAAACTTTTGGATGAGACATTAAACCAAGGTCCCATCTGCTTCAGTTGGTAGTAGCTCTTGTGGATGTAAAATATCCCACAACACCTATCAAAAAGAGTAGGGCTATTTTATATATACAAAAATAACTCTAATTGACAAATATTTACATATTTACAAATATTTACAAATATGCAAATATATAAATATACAAATCTATTTACACATATTCGTAATTTCCTTTACACTCATGCTAAATTTTCATCCCAATTAGACCCCCACTCCTTTTTCCATAACCACCATCTGATTTTGCTTAATACTGTTGCTAAAATCCATTTACTATCAAAAATAATTTCATTTATTCTTTCATTCGATATAACCCATATAACATTAATGTTTTTATCTATTCTTTTAACATATTCTATACTTATAATATCAGTATATAATCATATCCATGTTTATTTTATCCACTTCTTTATATGTTAAAAAATCTTCTTTACATAGTTTCCCCATAACTTTTTACTCTTTTACATGTCAGAAACACATGTTCTGTAGCTTCTTCTTCATGACAATGAAGCATATTCTATCACTTTTCTTTTTATATGGCATGTTTCCTTTTACTGGCAATTTATCTATTTCCAGTCTTCACAAAAAATCTTGACATTATACTTTCTGACTACACCACTTGCTTCTTATTTTTATAGCTTTAATTTTTTCATCTGGTAGATTTTCCCTCATTTTTCATAGTAATGTTTTATCATTACATTCTTATACAACACTTTTCTATCTTTTCTATCTCATCGATTTTTATTTTCTACAAAACTATTTTTTTCTTGGTAACATTTTATTTCTTCATTTATATACTCCTTTTCTTGTTTTCTCATTTTTACCCTACCCCAACATTTATCATATTTGTATTTATACAGTTTTGCTACTAATCTCATATTTTTCATTTATCCACTTTAAATTTTTGTACACATTTAATGGAGTGTATACCACTGGGTTAATTAATCCTAAACCTCATTATTATTTATTTATATACAAAACTCTTCTTTTATACTTTCTTTAGTCTAAAAATATCTGCAATAATTCCTTTTCAAATACTGTTGCCTACATAAACACATTTGCTAAGTCTGCTAATTTTCCGATCAGTACTGAATTTATCAAAAAAGCCTTTTTTTCTAAATGATAATGTATATGTTGTCCAGGAAAGAGATGGTTGCTTTATTTCTTGTATTGTTTTTCCCATTGAATTCTACTCACATCTTTATTCCCAGATTTTATACCTAATACAGTAGTTTTGTTTATTGTAAAATATGTATCCCAATCTTTACTACATCATCTAAATCTTTACTTTTCTCTTTAGTTAAAGCCATCCCTAACATCTCTAGACCCTTGTTTGTGCAAATTATTGCTTCTGTTATCCAAATTGTGTTTTTTTTGCAATTATTATAATGTCATCTGCATGTGTTAACAGAACTGAAATTCTTAACCCTTCAAATGTTATATACCTCACCTCCTTCATTTTGTAATTTATTCCACATACTATCACATTCATAACTAATGCAAAGAGTATACAACTCACTGCACATCCTTGTCATACACCACTCTTCACATGTACCTCTTGGTTTAACCAGCCATTTACAAGTATTTTTACATTACTATTACTGTACGCTGACATACATAATTTCCTAACTTTCTCACTTATATTCTTTCATTATTACCTGTAAGATTTCATATCCTATTCCATCGTGTCTTATCAGCATCTCCTATCATGAGTTTCAATTCTTCTTTTCTGTTCATAATATCATCCACAATTTCCCTATCATTAATAATTCTTGACAACCCTTCCCCGTTATCCTATATATGCTATTTCCATAACATTTTCTGTTTTAGTTTCATATTCCTTTTGCATTATTTTCATAAAGATCTTATAACCATTATTATTCAATACATATTGTCTCCATTTTTTTAATCCTCTTCTAGTCCTCTTCTTCCATATGAATTTAAGTATTCCACTACATAATTCTTTATACATACAACCTTTATTTAAGCATTCATTGAAAATCTTTAAAAAATATTTTTTACCAATCCCTTAAATTTCTAAACATTTCATACCCTATTCCATCTAGGCCTGTAGCCAAATACATATTTACTTGTCTCAATACTTTTTCTAGCTCATTTAAAGAAATCTCATTTCAAACTCTTTATTCTCTTTTTCTGTTACCTTTTACTTTCCATATATTTTCAATACCTTCTTTTTTCTTTAAACATTTCTTATATATATTGTACTGCACTATTCATAATCTTTTCCTGAGTTCTTTCTATTTATCCTTTTACATTTTTTTCATTTCTCTTATTACACTACCATCTTCCTTTACTAATCTGCTTAAGTAACTTGATGCTTTTTTTCCTTGTAAAAAATATCTTTGCTTATACAACAGTTCTTGTATTTGTTCTTGATTTCTTTCATGTAATTCTTTTTCTTTTTCAAAGTACTTTCTATAATTGTGTTCTAAATCTTCCAATGCATTGTTATATGTTCTTTTATTTTTTGCTTTCTCTACTTTTCTCACATTATTGCCACAGTAAAAAGCATTTTTATATGTTTTCTTAAATATTGTCCACCATTTAGGACAGTTTTTATAAAATGTTCTCACAGTAATATGATATTTCAAAAATTGTATTACTAATCTCTTCCCTTCTTCATACCATGCTTTCTCGTTTATCCTTTTTATTCCTTTGCCTGTTTTTATATATTTCTTGTTTGCTTTTATCTTTAGCCATTTTGCAAGATGATCAGAAAATTCTTTATCAACTACCTCCCCTTCTCCTATAACTAAACATTCTGATACTATCATATATATCAGTTATATACATACCCCCTTTTTAAGTCCATGAATTTTTTCCCATGGGCATATAGATATGGCTACTCAGGTAAATAGATCTATAGTTCCAGTGGTCGGTGGATGCACCACCTCTGTGCAAAGGGATAACAGTTGCTGTTGTCCAGTTAGCTGGGATGCAGACAGTGGTTACAGTATGATTGCAAGGAGTTCCCAATGGTGTTATTAATCCTTGTTGAATCCTATGTAGAATGCAGCCTGGGATGTTAGCATGTCCAATAGATGTTGTGTATCTCCCATAGACAGGACAGTTATGACCTGCTATGTAGACATGGAAGGTATGGGACAGGTTGTAGGAATGTCATGTGGCATATGTGGTGGGGACAGGGAAGTGAAGTTGATACATAACCTATTGGACAACAGGTTAGCTATGATTTCAGACCCATTATATGTGGTATAATTAAGTACTTGTTCACGGGCAATCTTGGCCTGTCCTCTGAGGTTACACATGTAACTACACTGTGTGTTGTGGTTCTGCTTTGTGGGGGAAGCTAATTTAGTCATATAATGTTTCTACACAATGTCACAACAACACTATATGCTTGTTATAGCTGAGGAGGTTGGGCCTCCATTTTATGGGGCACCCTCATCCTAACAGTTACACAGCAATGCCCACCTCTTATTGTACAGCCTGCTAATGGCAGTTGTCCACCACACAGGTTTGCTGTGCCATGATGAGCTCGTGTTCCTCCTTTCAGGTACAGCCAAGTCTATGCAGTTGTACTGCTGCTTACATAATGCATGGGTGTAGAGCTGTGCATACCTATCTGTCCCATCTGAGGGGGGAGGTGCAGTCACGTTAAGTAAACCATCCCATAGGAGGTAATACATTGTTTTGTTGAAGTATATTTCTTTATTTTCTGTAAGGAGGATTAGGTCTGATAGTTTTAAAAAGACTGATCTGTGGTCAGATCTCACCATGGAGGACCTTACATTGGGGGCTGCAGTAGTCACCCATATTGGGAAACACATGAAGTACTACATTGGCTCCCCTTGTGGGGGTGTCACACCACTGGTCCAGGGGAGTGTATTTAAGGACATGGGCTAACCTTTGGGCAAGTGAGTTTCAGTGTGACTAAGCAACACAGTGGGTGGTTACATAATACCACCCCAAACCACGGTGTACTGATATATCTTGATAGACCACATGTACATTCAAATAAGCACAACGGGTGTCTGGATTCATGGAGCTACTCCTGTAGCAGGCAATGGCTTGATTATGTGCCCTTCCAGAAGTGAATAACACCTGCAGTGTCTCTGGGAAAGCATATTGTTTCACTAAATCTGGATGTGTATCTGTCCTTAATGAATATGTATACACAACCTACATTACCTTGAACACTGTCAGTTTGAGATCTAAACGTGTGGAAGGATGTGTAGTCCGGTATGGCTGTGATGCTGTCCACAGCTGTGAAGCAAGTGTCTTTGACTGCACAAATGTCTGCATATTCCAAGATGAGGACACCTTCCACAGAGTGGGGTTTAGTGTTGCCATTCCCAGTGTGTAGCAGCATAACCATGATGTTGTATGAACATGGGGTTCTCATTGGAACATTTTCCCTCCATATAGTGTCTATAAGATGCACTGTGGGGGTGTTAGCAGCCTTGGCCTGTACTCAAAATCCCAGGGGTGAGAGATGAAAAACATCTCTGGGAAAGCCCTGATGTCTGTTGAGCAAGTCTTCCTAGGCAGGCATGTAGTGGAACCCCTACAATGACACTAGGCACTAATGCAATTATTGACATCCATTTTTTGTGTATATCGTGCCATAATCCTAGGTGAGAGTCAAATGCAGCTGAACACTATGGGCATAACCGCAATACACACATATATTTTTATCCACGGATGTGGGTAGAATTTAGTATTTTATGTCTATTTTCTTATCTATTTATTGATATATATATATATATATATATATATATATATATATATATATATATATATATATATATATATATATATATATGTATAAACGTGTATAAAGGCAGCGGTCCTGCTGAATGATACTGCACCAAAAACTCAAGAACAAAATGCAGAAAGGAGTGTAGTATCAAAACACATAGGAACATCCAGTATACCAAAGTAGAGGATAATTACTATACGAAACACGCTGACAGCACTTGTAGAAGGCAAACCATTTAATTGGAGATAAAAAATGAGCGCTTTCGCGTGGACATCCACGCTTCATCAGATCAATATATATATATGTATGTATTAAATAAATGATACATTGTATTTGTATATATTTTTGAAAGGACTGTTTTCTCATGAATGAAATACTTAACATTTGGAATGTAAGGGTTAACAACATGGCATGTTTAAATCCTAATATTGATTGGCCAGCCAATTAGAAGGAATGTACTGCTATAAATATTGGTTAAGACATGGAAACAGATGATTCTGATGAAGTCTCCATGGCGGAGATGAAAGCGCTAAATCTGTTTTTGTTTCTACAATTTTAAAGTCAATAAAACAAGGTGTGAGTTTACTGAAATCCGTTTTGTCTTGTGGACTGGTTTTATATATATACAAGTTAACAAGGATTATTATGGAGGACAGTCTTCATTGATATTGGGAGCAGCGTCTTTTTGGCAGATATCCGTGGTGTGATTTTTTGCTTTTGGTTACTAGCTCAAATTTTGGTGCCAGTTTCCAGTACTGAGGGGTCCCCAAATTATGAATAATAGTACCCTGCCTAACGAACTTATCAGGGTAATACAAACCCACTCACAGAATGATAGTCTGCTTCCTGACACAGGAGTGGATTTACCATGCGCACAGAGCAGTCCCAAAGCAACGGCCGAATCAGTGATGACGTCAGACCCGGAAACCAGAGGGTTATTGTATCGAGAAGAGAAAAGCAGCAACAGCACAATGGAAGGGGAGAGAATGGAGTCAGCGTTCATCAGAATAACACAGTGGACTATAGATTAGAAAACGAACAATCTGCGAGATACCTGCAGAAATACGCTAATATGGATTTTAACCAGTGGTTGGACAATTCTTTTGGCACATAGAGGAGGAGAGAGAAACCAGGCTAAAAATGCAACATACAAGGACAAATGTAAGACTTTTAAAATGCAATTGGCCAGGTATAAAACTTTAGCACTGGACAACTGGTACTTTAACAAATGTATAGATAACAAAATAGTACTGAAAGGACTTAGGATAAATAAGTTTCCTAACAACACATTTGTGGAATTTTTTTAAAATTGTTAACGATATATTGAATGAATGTGGGCTGGCCATTTTAAAAGCTATGGTGAGAAACAATGAAGGTTTAATGGACAATTGTAAAATTGAAATTGAGAGACTTAACAGAGAAATTAATGCAGATCTTTTGTTTACTGTTACTGAGTACAAAAATGCATATTTTAGAACATTACATGATGTTGACAATAAGATCGCAGTGGTGGTGCTGCGGTAGCTTTGTCGCCTCACAGTAAGATGTTGTCCTGTTCGATTCTCAGCTAAAGTGTCTTCTGTGTGGAGACATGCATGAATGGGCGTACCTTCGCTGAAGGTTGTGCATCAGAGCTGGCAACTCAGCACGTAAACATCTACTGCCAATCATTAGCAGACCGGAGTTCTGCTGTGGTGACCCCTAACCGGGAAAAGCTGAAAGACACAACAACAACAACATGATGTTGACAATATTATAACAAAGAGTTATAAAAGAAAAACAACGGAGTTAGAAAGAGATATGAGGGACTACCAACAGGGGAAAGCATACTATTGTGATAATAGGTATAAGGGGGCTAGACCCAGGGATATGCATAATAATGATGACGCTTGAGTTGATGGAGGATATAGAGCACAAATGGATAATAACAACCACTATATACACTATAACAATGGTAACAACCAACATTATGAATATGTGAATGGTAACCAAGGTAGGGGTAGCCCTTTAGATGGAGAAGGACCGAGGAGGTCCGAGAGAATTCGGAACCTGGCCCAACAACCATCTTATGTAGAAGTGACAGCCAACCACAACATGTACCAGCAAGGGAGGAGGGGTTACAGGGGACAAAGATAGGGTTATCCAAAACAGGGACACTATCTGATATAGATGGGAACCATTGTAAAGATGGGGCAATGGATGCTGATATAAATGCCAATGGGCAAGAAATAAATGAAAATCAAAAGAAAACCATAGTTTATACACAGAATAATTTTAACATTTACAACTATACTTATGTAATTGTGAATGAGAATTATTTTAAATTATTTATAAAAAGTTTTACTTTTGTACCAGTAAACAAACCTGGTATTGATATTATACTTGATATAAAATTATTCACTAGGAAATTAAATTTGGTACATATTTTTAAGGATGAACCACAAAATACTTGGGGTGATTTGTTAAGGAATATGAGTATTTATAACCCTCCTTTACACCATGATATAGATAATTTTGAGATGTGTGTCACTAGTATGATAAGAAATGAATACAAAAAGAATAAAATGTTTAAATTCAATTTGACAGCAAATGAAAGCAAGCTACTTAGAGAGTTAAGTGAAAATGAAAAAAATTGTGTGATGAAACCAGACAAAGGGGGTGGAGTTGTACTCATGGATCAGTGGGATTATATTAACAGAATGCTGGATATACTGGATATGGACAACAGATATGTTATTGTTTCAAGGAATGAAGTGAATATTTCATACAAAAGAATAGACTTGATTGTAGAGGATAATTTGTTACAGGGGTTGATTGATATCAACCTATGCAATTTTCTTAAAGTTCCTAAACCCATAATACCAGCCATTTTTGGCATTCCCAAGATACATAAAAGATTGGATGACCCACCATTGAGACCCATAGTTTCTTCACTAGGATCTAAATCTCAACCACTAGCGATATATGTGGATACCAAATTAAAGAGGTTTTATGTTAATTACCCACATATCTTGATAGATTCTTGGGATGTTTTTAATACACTTGGTTCTAGTCCATTCAAAGACAAAATAATTTTCATTACCATAGATGTAAAAGATCTATTTTCAGTTATACCTCATACTGAAGGACTTAAATGGTTTGAAAAAATGTTGATAGAGATGGGTTTTTGACCACTGATGAATTTAAACTTATATTGGAAAATATGGAATTAGTGTTGAAATACAATTATATTTACTTTCAGGGGAACCTATACCACCAAATGGATGGGGTGGCTATGGGTTCAGCGTGTGCTCCCATATATGCTAACATTATTATGTTATATTGGGAGCAACAACATGTATTTAAATCTATATATTATCAAAATATCAAGGGGTACTATAATTTTTTGGATGATATTTTTATCCTATGGGATGGACCCAAAGAAATGATTACAGAATTTATGCACTATATAAATCACAGCACTAGTTTTTTACAATTTACACCCAAAATTGGTAAAGACGAAACACACTATTTAGATGTCAGGTTACAGAAAGACTATAGTAAAAAGACCTATAGATCCAGTATATATAGAAAAGAATGCTATTCAAATTCATACCTACACTATGAAAGTGACCATCCACACCATTGTAAAAAGAATATAGTAAAGGGACAGATGATCAGAATAGCTAGAATGTCATTTGATAAAGTTGATTTTTTGGAAGAAATAGGGAACCTACACAAAATGTTTAATGAAAGAGGATGAGGTAATTAACCCTATTAAGGAACCTGTTATAAATGGATGGGGCACTACTTATGTACCCTTAGTAACTAATGGGGAAACTACTGGAACTAAAACTGGGAATGTTAACACTGAACCAAAGATAGTACAATTACCATATTTGACATTAACATATCACAATGAAATGGAATGGATAAAGAAATGTATAAACGACACCTGGGAGATGTTAAGTAGGATACCCACAAGGGTGGGAGTGTTCCAGAAACAATTGAGATACAGTTTCAAAAGGAATAAAAATCTGAAAAATATTTTGGAAAGGAAAAAGAATGTATACAGAAGTGGAACCTGTTTAAAATATGGTACCTTCAAATGTAGGAGGTGCGCACAATGCTCATTTATAGCTGGAATGAAGGAATTGAATATCCCATGTATAAATATGATTATTAAGGGAAAAACATACAATAGCTGCTATTCCAAAGGTGTTGTGTATTTGGCATACTGTAAGACCTGTTGGGGGTACTACATAGGAAAAAATGAACATAACCTAAGGGTACGTATATACGAGCACTTACGTGATATCAACAAAAAGAATGAAAACAATGCCCTTTTTAGAAACACACTAACTTGTAAGGAAGCTGATTTCAAATTTTGGGTACTGGAAGATGTTGGACACAATGAAAGAGGAGTTTACTGGGAGACCAAGTTAGAATTTTGAGAAATGATTTGGCAACTCAGATTAGATGCATATAGTGGTCCAGGTCTAAATGACCATATTTCTATTAGTCCGGCCCTGAAAACTTCTCTCAGCTGACCCAAAGAGACACAACCCAGAATGATGATATTATTAAACCCTATTTAAGAAATATATGAATTTGTATTTTGTTTTAGGTTTTATATATATATATATATATATATATATATTTTTTTTTTTTAACTACATTTCTATTTTTAATTTTATAAGCATTGTAATTAAATTGTATAGCACTTTAAAATGCACTTATTGAAGCACTTTATTAGGACATGACTTTTTGTCAAAAAGTTTTGTTACATACGGTATTCATCGATTTTTGAGTATTAATATTGGTGTCCCTTGCATATTGTCCCTTTAATACTCTGAGATATTTTCCTCAATTTCTCTGATGTATCTCTTTTCAAATATATTTCCATATACATATACACATATATTTTTATCCATGGATGTGGGTACAATTTAGTATTTTATGTCTATTTTCTTATCTATTTATTTATTTATATATATATATATGTATATATATATATATATATATATATATATATATATATATATATATATATATATATGTGTGTGTGTGTGTGTGTGTGTGTGTATATTAAATAAATGATACCTTGTATTTGTATATATTTTTGAAAGTACTGTTTTCTCATGAATGAAATACTTAACATTTGGAATGTAAGAGTTAAAAACATGGCATGTTTAAATCCTAATATTGATTGGCTAGCCAATTAGAAGGAATGTACTGCTATAAATATTGGTTAAGACATGGAAATAGATGATTCTGATGAAGTCTCCGTGGCGGAGGTGAAAGTGCTAAATCCGTTTTTGTTTCTACAATTTTAAAGTCAATAAAACAAGGTGTGAGTTTACTGAAATCCATTTTGTCTTGTGGACTGGTTTTATATATATACAAGTTAACAAGGATTATTACGGAGGACAGCCTTCATTGATATTGGGAGCAGCGTCTTTTTGGCAGATATCCGTGGTGTGATTTTTTGCTTTTGATAACCACAAGAGACACAGAGTGTCTAAGCTCAGTCATATGTCTGCATACAGTCCAGTGATGTATGCAATGTATGGTATGGCATATCATGTCAACCTACAGACAGCTAACTGTGAAGTTTTCCATTTATAGCCTGATGACACGGACATCAATGTGTTTCAAGATGTAATCACCTATGAATAATAGGTTTGCTTTTGTGTTTTGTCTCAGGTGTTTGTCTAGTGAGACAGTGGTGCATGCACTATTTTGTGTATTGTGCTCTCCAGAAGTAGGATTTTCTGAGGAGTCTGTTATTTGGGAATGTGTCTAATAAGGAGCTGCACACATGCAGGTGTGTGTGATGTGGGTGTGGGGGGTACAGGAGGTGAGCTGTGCATGTTGGCAAAATGCTCATTGCCATACGCACTGACTGCTATGTGAGATACTGTGGAATCAAGGTTCGAAGTATAGTCACATCTGTCACACATTGTGCCTTTGTGGCATAGGAGTAGTGGGGGTGGGGACACTTTCCACATCTCATTAGCAGTCAGTGATAGTGCCATTAGCAATACAGTCATGCTTGTGTGCATGTCACAGTACGCCATTGTTAGGCAGTGTCATGACAGATGGGGAAATGTAACATGTCACCCTATGGTAACACAGCACCTGACAGTGTGTCATACACTTCTTTGCCAGCTATGTGGACCTTGGATTGACCATAATCATGTTATTAGGCATGGTGCCAATACCATATATACAAATGTGACACCTGTGCAAGTCCTGCAAAGTAAGGGTCATGCTGCCACACCCTTGAGGTTGACAGCCTGAAAAACAGTGTTTGCAGGAATGCTTTGCAGTGAAGATGTGGATGTCCATGCTTGCACAGAAGACTTGTTCAACTTTGCTGACATTACCTTGGTCTAGTAAGCGTACAATGCCTGTCAAGCAACCACACTGCAAACTGGTTATTGTGTAACAAGATGTGCAAACACAGACGTGTTCCAGGTACATAACTGTGCAATATGACATACCTAGGGCATATGGCAGGTGGACACACTTTGGCCAAAGGCAGCCAGTCCTCTGCAGTAGGCTTCACTACCATGTCATGCAGATATCTGCCATTAATGTGTTGAAGGGCATGATGTATGAAGTGCTGTAAAATTATCACCTAAGATGGATCACCACTGCTGTGCTGCTTATTTCAGCAAGCCTGAACATCTATGCACATTATATTATGATGCTGGAGCTTTACTCCTAATCGCCATCTGGTCAGTTACCTAATGACATACCATCAACCCTGGTACAGGAGGCAAAATACATGCAAAAGCCAACTGATTGCTCGGGTCACTAATCAAGGCATCTACCTGTAGGAGGGTATGTGTAGCCTACCGAGCCTTTCATAATGTGGGACAACCATGTGGATGAACAAGCAGGCTGTGTCCTGTTTCTCATCATGAGCTTTGTAGTAACATTTTGTGTGTGATGACAGAAAAAGTATCGTAGCATTGTATCCCATGACAGAATGTTGTGGTGAGACCAGCAGTAGTAGTAGACAGGCACCAGCAATTAGGGGGACTCCCCTGCTCACAACATTTTTCACAAGGTAATTGTGTCCTTTCAGTACACACCACATGACTAGTGTCAAACTGCAGAATACCTGTGTAAAATGTCTTACCTTACCTTCACTTACCATCCCAAGGTATACATATTAAGCTTTCATCCATTGTTTGTCTGTGCTCTGTACAGACACCTTGGATGACTCTTTTCTTGGAACATGATGGACGTAACTGCAGTACTTAGTTGCACAGAGGAAAACTATCATACAGTGCCAAGTAGTGTCCCCAGATCTTTCAGTAATCTGATATGTAAAGCCGTTAAAGGAGTTAGCATGGATACCATCAGTAACAATGTTATATACCTACTGACGCTGGACCAAACACAGTTTTTTGCTCAAGGGCAGATCATGCCTACTTACCCTAACTGGTGGACCTCATTGAGTGTTACACTATGCAATGGATGACGGGAATATGACTTACTCCACCTACCATGGCGTGAGAAGGATCTTTGACAATATTAGGCCAGCAGAGCTTGCTGAAAACTCTGTAGGTTATTTACAGAGGGGTATGTCAGCTGGTGGATAGCTAAGTGTCTGATAGCTGTAATCTGGGAAGATAACATTGGTTAGACCTAAGCTATAATAGCATCAGTCAACAGTGAACTTCCGTCAAACATCATTAATAGAGTATCCCTTGTAGCCAGTCCATTCTCTACAGTCATGGCCACTGTCAGTGACCTCTGACTGACTACATTAGCAGGTGATTGCATATTAAGAGCTGCCACTGAATACCACACAGTACCAACAGTTATCCAGGATGGCCTGAGACTCACATTCAGTCGTTGTCAGAGCCACTGACAAATCATAAATGCCAAGGACTGCACAATACTATCCTTTTGGAAATCATCCACCCCTGGAAAATATATTAGTGTCCGCACACTGCACGCAGTTGAGTCATTACTCATGGACTTAAGGACACAGAGAGAAATGTACCCTTTGACTTTCACTGGTCAGTAGGATGTGTGATCAATTCAGTTTTGTACAACCTATACAGAAAGGTATGACATATAAATTCTAGAATGTCATTGTTATACCATATTTGGCATGCACCACACCTATCATTGAGTGCAGCAGCACCTTTGCTATTACACAGGCATGTTTTACAACTGGAGCAGCCACACAGGTTCCATGGCAAACCAATACACATTGTAGATAACATGTCCGATGCAGTTCATGTCAAGACCGCATATGTGTAGTCTGTCTCCTACATGCTTTGGAGGGGATGTGTATGGCTGCCATACAGGGAGGTGTCAGATCCCACTGTGTATGCCCTGCTTATCCAAGACAGAACTAATACATGTATTACATGTTTTACACACCTACACCATCTCTGTGGTATAAATAGTACATGCTGGAGAGACAGGTATGTAACACAGACACTACACTCTATATGTAACAGGCTCCCTATGCATGTGAAGCACACGTCTGCTGTAGCGCACATCATGTGCAAGTTGCACAATGGGATTCAGAATAAGACAATCATAACTGGTGTAGGACAAATGTAATAGACACTGGAAATTTGTAGATGGCTCAACTCCATCACCACAGCTTGTAGATGTGTTAGCTCCGGAAACCCTGGAAACACTTATCAAGGGTATCAGACCATTTCATATATTAGGGATGCATGAGTAGGCTGTGTGACTTCATTGTCCTTTTTAGCCTATACACATATGATCCTATGAAGCCATGCACTGGAGACATATGTCTTCTGTGCTGACATTCCTTCCTATGTTATGATGTCTATGGGTTTACTGCCTCTGTGTATACATAGCTGTCCCCTAAAGACTCCTGAAACTGAACCATAAACAGGTATGTGACACACCTTTCATTGTGTAAGTATACAGTCATTACAACATAATGCAACATAAGGTTCACAAAATTATGTGGCTTACTCATTACACATGTCAACATACAGTATCTGTCAGTGACCAGTACAAGTGGCATGGCAAAGCAACACTGCATTACACAATTACATATTAATGTATGTAGTCACCCTCCACATCAGACACAGAGCTTAATTTACCTGCATCAATGATGGGGATGACAGGGATGTGGCACATGTTTCATCACTTGCACAGGGTGTTGTGTGGGGATGCAGGATGCTTAGGCTGACCCAATAGGTTGAAAGAATGTGTGTGAGTCAGGAAGGGAAGCAGGCAAGATGGAGCACGGAAATGCGCCATGTCTGTCTGTAGGTGACCTGAATTTGACAGTGGTGTGTGACTGTGTGTGTGAAAACAGTCAGGCTCAGTGCTAGCCCTAAATGTGTGTATGTTGGACAGTTTTGAGATGTGCATGGTAGAGTTGAGAGTTCACCATCTCTGCCCCCAAACATAGGAACTGGCTTTGCCAGGACTGGCACCTCCATGGCAATGTCACTACCTGACAGTGACTGCTGTCAGCTGGAACTGTGCCCTCTATGGGAACACCCAGGACCATGAGCTCATGACCTGCCACATCTTGATGTGGACAGCATACTCCCCTCTAGAGCACTGGATACACTGCCACTACAGGAGCGTGACTAAGCACAGCCATATGGACTCTCAGCAGATGTAGTTGCTGATCTACATCCATGAGTCCGATGCTCAACTTCAACCAGATGTTTTATCACAGACAATGTGCATTCCAAAATAGATATCCTGTGATCTGTCTCAGACCACCATCTTTCCACTGCATCAATGAACCGATCCAGGGTACCACCAATGTGGTAGAGGCAGTCATGGATGTCAGACTGTGCTGCATCCATAACCCTGAGAATTCATCTGGAGTTCCTATCGGAACATGTCTGTGCCTCTATGATGGCCTGAAACATATGCCAAGTGACCTGTGATGTGACACCTGCAACAGATGGTGGACGGACAGTAAACCTCCAACAATCACCCTGTCAATCTGCTTGTGTGGGACCTCACCAGCTCTCTGGCTATGGCCAGTGTCTACACTCTAAAATGTCATGTCTGTGCAGTTGGCAATCATGCTGACAGCACAGCAATCCAGCCAGCAGGGCTGGGATGACATTTGGCCACCATCATCATCAGAGTCTGAAGAGACACTGACAGGTAGTATAATAGGGGGACTGAGACCAACCCCCCCCGGTCATCTGTGTTAATAAAGGGAAAACAATACAGTAATACCAGCACTATTATGTTCTTCAGTACTATGTTGCAATATATGTAAAGCTGTATACACTGTTGTCACTATTACAGACCTGTTTAACCCCCAACCTTATATAGTAGGACATGTGGACATTACTTTTCACATAAACATCTGTAGTCACTTGTACATAAAAGCTTTTTACACTACAATTTCATCACCAACAGTGAGGTACACTGTTGACATTTGTGAAGACTCTGCACAGTTAACACATATGGCAATTTGTAATGTCCTGACAATACTGTCACAGCTATCCGTGTAATCACACCTATAAGCATAGGTATGACTCTAAAGTGTGTACAGTCAGAAAATATCTGTGCAGTTGGCAATCATGCTGACTGCACAGCAATCCAGCCAGCAGGGCTGGGATGACATTTTAGGGGATACATTGCAGTAAATCTACCTCTGTAACAAAACAGTGTTGCACTTAGCAGGAGCAGGACCACAGCCTTGTCCAGTTCCTGAGAGACATGTGAAAAGTTGAAGGAAAGATAATGTAAACACCATGCATGTATATATAACAGGGTAATACATCTATATATCTCACATTTACAGTAGTTATTTGTTAATTGTTATGTTGGTCAAAATCTGAACATGAGATTCAAACTGCAGTTAAACTCATCCTCCCCAAAGAACAAACAGCTGACACCCATGTAAAAGTATCTACATCCTAATACACTGAATGGTACAGTATTCCAATGCTGATCAAACTAAGTCTACCTGAATGATCCACTGGCGTGGAAACTGTGACACCCACATCCATGATATACAGTGTGATGGATGCCTGGGAGCTGTTGTGTGTTCCTAGGTTCACCAGGAATTCCTCAGTGGCTGAGAGTGGTTGTTCTGCTGCAGGCCCTCCAATGGTGACACCACAATCCCTGGCCACATCTGCTGCTCTTCTGCATTCAGCATTAATCATATCTGTGGCATGGTGTCGAACCTGATCATATGTCTTGTTCTGGTGACCTATGGTGTTAACATCACGGACAAGGTCAGCCCACAATACTGCCTACTGTTCCCTGTTTTGCCTCCCCCTGGACAGCAAGAGTTCATGGTGTTGACGGAGGTCTTCCAGGATTATATCATTCTCAGCATCCGTAAAAGTGGCACAGCATCTGGCATACGTTTCCTAAAACACAACAAAATGGGAGCACATGTCAGGATCACAGTGGAAATACACTATGCAGACATACAGCAAGAACATAATGGTTGGCATTATCCACTGCTTGATCACACATGTCATATTCCACAGTGTGCAAACATACTAACCATGTAGATACTACTAAGATACTGGCAATAATCTACTATTTCCATGACAGATACTGCTGTATGATCACACATCCAACACAGAAGTCCATTGTAGTGTGTCCCCTAGGGGCAACCCCCCTGATAATATGTCAAAACAACAGTGCCAAACAAATAGCAGTGTGGTATTACACCCACTAAAAACGGACATTCCCATGAGACTAGTGTGCCACATTGTCAAAAAACATTCCACCTTTGATGTACTGTACATCCTCTGCAGGTGTAACAAATCTGGAGATCAATACCATGTCATCATTACAGTTCTAAGAAAGGCTTGATGCTGTAATCCCCATCCTCCCTAAGTACACTCACACATATGCATCATTTTGTAAACAAAAAGTTTACATACCTGATAGAGTACAATACTCCTCTGTTGATATGTACAGATATATAAAGATTTTGGCAACGTTTTTACTGTCTGAAGAAAATCTCATAGAGACTGGTTCCCCTAGCCAGCTGTTTGCCTTTTTAACATGGTTCCCATTAGTAGGTGATTGGTTCTTAACCAATCTGTGGTTCTGAAATGCTAAATGCAGCCAACACAACTGATTTGCAGTATAATCATCCAGTGACATGCAACCACTGAACAAGATATAGGGCCTTCATGTAGATTAGAAGCCCTTTCTGATATATTGTGCTGGCCATTCCCAGGGTCAAGATAATACATCACTGCAGAGGGTATGTCTGTAGCAGCTACTTTTACATACAGATTTCTGTGCTACAGGCTGCAGCTAATGCTGCAGGCAATAGGCATAGGCAGAGAGTGTAAACACTTTGAAGAAAAACAAGCTGCAAGAGTAACTGTGGAAGCTGTGGCAGTCATGCTGTAGAGGCAGGGCCAGAGTGAGGGTTCCCATTCCACTGCAAATTAAGCCATGTGTTTAAAATAAGTATGTTAGGCAACAGTATCACTAACAGACTACTAGGCAACATTTTTGTGTCCTTGAGCAACATAGGAGGTAAATATACCATTATGTCAACCATTTGGACAACTGTCAGGCCATGTGTTACATTATGGTAGTCATTTGGAATGTGTGTGCTGGCAGTCCTTGTTACTAGCAGCACCTCTATATTTATATGTTAATTGTGCAGCTTTGCTAATCTATAATATCATTATGAAATGGTTGTGTGCTGTATGCTGATATTAGTGGGCCTCATTTGTATTACCTAAGTTAAAATCCTCTGTGAATGCATATTAATGCATAACCTGACACTTTATATGCTTATAATGTTGCTATAGGGATATGTCAAGTGTGTTCTTACCTGCAGGCCTGGGACATCCATCAGTGAAAAGCAGACATTTAATTTGAAATGCATTGTGTGGATAAAGAGTGCATGACTGAGTCATCAATGGATGGCTTCACAATAATGTAATTTAAATGCTACCCACAGAATAGTTGTGCAAAATCTTACCATAACCATAGATGTCCTTCTCTTCCACGTTGCAGTATTTTTACTGTGGGATTTCCCACCTCAGGTGACGTAATGTTGGTTCCTATACAAAAGCTTAAGCCTGGTTACTGTAGATGCGTGGGATGTCACACATAGGGCCATAAACCAGGGACCTTAAATGTAACGTCTGCATGCACAGACCTCAGAACTTGAAGGCCAGACAGACAGTCTTAGAGAAATAAGGGATTGTCAGCTAGAAGTGTCAAGTGTCATATGCTGGCTAATTGCTCGTGGTGAAGGATAGAGCTTTCTAATAGCTAGGGACTAGGTTAGTAGTCTACACATAATGTAGGGGGAAGGTGGGAGGGATGGAATACTGCAACATGGAAGAGAAGGACGTCTATGGTTATGGTAAGATTTTACACAACTATTCTATGTCCTTCTATTCCTATGTTACAGTATTCTTACTGTGGGAGACTACCACAGCTAATTTGAGGGAAGGGTGGTGGTAGAAGTGGAAGATTCCGGAAACCCTTGCAGGATTGTTCTAGCAAAGCCTGCCCTGGCACTGGAGACTTGATCTAGTCTGTAGTGTTTGGTAAAGGTGTGGATAGTGGACCAGGTGGCAGCTTCTAAAATGGAAGCTGTGTCCAGTCCTTTGAGAAAGGCTTTGGAAGTAGCCATACCTCTGGTGTAATGAGCTCTCACCCCATGAGATAAAGGTTTGCCATGGTGTGAGTAGCAGAATGCAATGGATTTTCTGATCCAACCTGAAATAGTTTGCTTGGAAACCTGCCTTACCCATAGCCCTGGGGTGGAATGAGACAAAAAGTTGATCAGACTTTCTGAAAGGCTTAGTTTTGACTAGATAAAATCTAAGTTGTCTGTGGACATCCAGAGAATGGATAATCCTCTCACTCTTGTTAGTTGGAGAGGAGAAAAAGGTAGGCAGGTGAATAGATTGATTTAAGGACAGCTCGTTTACCACTTGGGTTAGTGCATAAGGTCACCCTGTCCTTGTAGAAAGCAGTGTAGGGGGGCAGGCCATGAGAGCCTGTAACTCTGACACTCTCCTAGCAGAAGTGATGGCCACCAACAGTACAATTTTCCATGTACATAGTTGTAAGGTAGCATTCCTAGCCAGTTCAAAGGGGCCAAGTGTTAGTTTTTCGAGGACAAAGTTTAGGTCCCAGAGTGCTGGGATGGGTTTTCTAGGTGGTTTGATGTGTAAGACCCCTTTCAGGAAAAGTTTGACATCTAGCCTGGATAGTAAAGGGGGGGGTCTAGATGTAGGCAGGTAGATATCACTGAAAGATGGACCTTCACTGAGGAGTAAGAAAGGCCATCCTTAATAAGTTCACACACATATGTAAGGACTAGGGAAGTGTCATCCTGGCTGGGGTCCTTGTCCTTACGTAGACAACATCTTGAGAATCTCTCCCATTTTTGATAAGTATTATTTTATAGTAGCAGGTTTCCTGGCCTCCCTCAGGTCTGTAAGCATGTGCTCTGAATAATGGTGTCTAAAAGGGATTAGAAGTTTATCACCCAGAGTGTTAGTGCTAGCATCTGTAGGTGAGGATGTATAAGGGTTCCCTTTTGTTGTGTGAGTAGGTCCACCCTGTGGGGAAACTTGTGGTGATTGCCCTTGGGTAGTGAGTGAAGTAGGGGGAACTAGTGCTGCCTTGGCCAGTAGGGGGTCACCAACAAGATTTTAGGTTTGTCATTCCTGATTTTCTGTAAGACCTTTTGGATTAGAGGGAAGGGAGGAAATGCATAAAGGAACAGTCCCTTCCAAGAAAAGCTGAAGATATCTACTCTCCAGGCTAGTGGGGAGTGATCCTTGGTGCAGAAATTGATCAGTTTTCTGTTCTGTGGAGAGGCAAACAGATCCACTTGAGGAGTGCCCCACTGGTTGACAATGTCTAGAAAGGTTTCCCTGTTCAGCATCCACTCATGCTGTAGAGAAAATGTTCTGCTGAGAGGATCTGCCTGTTTGTTGTCCTGAGAGGGGATATAAGATGACTGCAGGGACAATTTGTGCCTGGAGGTGAGGTCCCAGATTTGTAGAGTTATTCTGCAAAAGAGGTAGGCTTTGGTCCCTCCTTGTTTGTTCCAGTACCACATGACTGTGGTGTTGTCTGTGGATATTAGGGGACCCAGATGGAGGGTAGGAAGAAAAGCCTCCAGGGCTTGGACAACTGCAGTCATCTCTCTGACATTGATATGTTTCTTTTGAAGGGCAGGATTCCAAGTTTCCTGAACCCTGAAATCCTTTCAAAGTGGTCTTGCCACTGTAGCCAACCACCCTCAAACCACCATCCTTTCACCTATTTTACCTCCTCACTCTTAATGTATCTCTAACATTATTCCCCTGCCTCTTCCTACCTCTTCCCTTCCTCTATCTCCAACCACTCAATTCTTACAGTCTCAAAACAACCTACCTGTCTAGTCTGTCTCCTATACTTTACCTCCCCTACATCTCCTACTAGCCACTCTTACTTTCCTTTCTTGTTTCCTACTCCTATACAACTAGATCTTACCTACTTTAAATAAGCATCTGTCTAACTATTAACTCAGTTTGCTCGAAGCAGCTTAAATAATATTTTAACTAGTCACATTTTCTTCTGCTAATTGTTTTAAACCTTGTTTGTAACAACTCACATACTTGTCTGCCAGTTGTTAATACTCTGTATAATTGAATTGCGTGAGGAGCTTTTTTTTTTCTCTCCAGGTCTCTGCTTGTAAGATCCTACAGCTGATTGCTACTACTATGTTACTAAAATGTAATAAATTGTTTTCTAGTCCTGAGGAGCTTTTCTCCCTGGGTCTCTGCTGAAAATGAGCCAAAAGCTCAGCCAGACTAACCTGGTTAACAAATGTAAAATAAATAAATAATAAATAAATAAATAACATCCTTGCAGGTGGCTCCCAACTGTAGGTCTGATGCATCTGTGAAAATGAACTGGGTTGGCGAGGGCATTTGGAGCGGCAATCCTGGGTTGTGACTGATTTGTTGAATCCACCACCTTACCTCTGATTTGAGGCAGGGCAGAAAGAGGATTTGTTTCTCTAAAGAGTGTAGGTGCTGTGGCCACATGTTCTTGAGGTACCATTGGAACTCCCACATGTGCATTCTTGCCAAGGGCAGCATGGAAATGGTGACTGCCATAAGCCCCAGGAGTTGCAGGAATTGTCATGCAGAAATCTCAGATACCAATAAAAGGCTTTGAAAGAGAGTGGAGAGGGAGTGTACCTTTTCCTGTAGAAGAAAGGCCTGCATTAGAGCTGTTCTGATTCTGCAGCCCAGAAATACTTTGTCTTGCTGAGGGAGCAGGAGGGAGGATTTGTTTATGTTGAGGGTAAAGCCCAAGTTTTGAAGAAGAGTGGTGGTGAACCTGAGGTGGTTTCTGAGACAGGTTTTTCTCTCTGCTAGAAGGAGAATGTCATCTAGGTAGGGGTAAAGTTGGATACCTTGGGTCCTGCAGTAAGCAATGACTGGGGCTAGTTATTTTGTGAATACTCTGGGTGCTGCAGACAAACCAAAGGGCAATGCAGTAAACTGAAAATGAGAGCAGGGTCCAGAAAACCTTAACAATTTTCTGTTGGAAGGTTTTATGGGGATATGCAGGTAAGCCTCCTTTAGATCCAGAGTGGCCATGAAGGCCTGTTCTGGGATAAGAGGGAGTACAGTTGGGAGGGAGAGCATTTTGAAAGAAGGATCTTCTAGAAATGGATTCAGGAAAGATAGATCCAGTATAGGTCTCCAAGGGCCATTCTTTTTGGGGACCAGAAAGAGTCTTGAGTAAAATCCTTTTCCTTCCTGCCCTCGAGGAGCAGGTTCTATTGTTTCTAGTTTTTGGAGGCCTTGAAGAATTTGTGGCAGGAGGTGGATTTGTTTTTTTCTGTGGAAGGGAATAGGCTTTGGGATGGGCTTTTCCCTCTAGGAAAGGAAGTATCTGTTTTGAATGATACTCAGCACCCATTGGTCTGAAGTGATGGTTTTCCAAATAGGTAAGAAGTGGGATTGGCGGGCTGACAATAGCAGATGGGCAAGGCAGTCATGCATTGTTGGGTGCATTTCTATCCTGAAAGGACTGTCTTGGACTTGGTTGAGAGGTGCCATATCTGGAGAATGTTTTCCTTCTGGTTCCCCTCCTGTGCCTGGTGAATGAGGGGGTGGCAGAGGAAGGAGTTCTCCTGACAATGAGGTTTTAGCAGGGTAGTTCCTGTAATACTTTGGAATAGGGGACACAAGCAAATGCTTGATGTCCTGCAGTTCCTTGCTTTTCTCCTATAGGTTTTTAAAATGTTCTGCAGACTGTTTTCCAAACAAAAGGTCATGGTCTCAGGGGGCATCCAAAATCTTAGTTTTAAAGTCTTCTGGAAGAGGTTGTAGGTGCAGCCAAGAATATCTGCAAAGGACAGAAACAGAAGCTGCTGACCTAGCAGAAGCCTCTGCAGCATCATAACTGCACCTAATTGAATGTCTGGCTACCTGTGAAGCCTGAGACAATTTAGAAGTTATTTCTGATTTAGTATGGCAGTCAGGTGTGGTAGCCAGGAGATTAGTTGCTTGAGAGACAAGGTCCAGTGCATATTTAACCATGTGCGTCTGGTAATTTTATAGTACAGACGGCCAGGGTGGAAGAGGTGTACACTTTTTTACCAAACCTGTCCATGCTTTTGCTGTCTTTATCACTAGGCAAAAGTATATGCAGAGGTAATATGTCTGGATTGTTTGTCTGGGGAGACAGCAATAACTGCAGGGTCTGCTATGTGGGGGGGGGGGGGTAACTAAGAATTTTTGCTCATCAGGAACCTTACAAAACCTGTCTGGTCTTTAAGGAGATTTTTGGATGCAGAGGTAAAAACATCTAGATAGGCAGGTAAGACTGGTGGGATGGCTGATGGGGAGTTAGACTCCACTTGAAGAAGTTCAAAATACCTCCTGTGGGTGTCAGTCATCTGGGTAAGGTCCCATTTAAAGTACTCTTTCATCTTATTTATTGATTCACCAATGGTAATGTCCTCTGGTCGAGAATCCCCTTTAACTGAGTCCTCATCCGGTGAATAATATTCTAAACAAGAGGCAATCTGGGATGCATAGGAAATGGACTCTTCAGAAGAAGAGCAGTAATGTTCTAGCCCCTCCTCTCCTACTTGGGTAGTCTGCAAGGGGAGCGAAATGGCAGTGGCAGGCCTAGGCCTAAGCACATGTATAGTGGAGGGAGTAGAGCCTGTGGGCCTGAGGGCCATAAAGGCCTGTATCAGAGAGTTAGTGAAAGATTGCCAAACTGTGACTCCTTCAGGGGTAGGTGTCAAGTTTTTAGTTTTCTGTTTTTGTTTAGTAGGCATTGGTTTGGGAGAAGGCCTAGCCTCAGAAGCTTGAGTCTCAGGAATGGGAGTCTCTGAAGGTCATCCAACTGTTTCTGGTTCCCTCTTGATGTCGGTAGGAACTGACATCTGGGCTATCTCGTGGACATGCAGGCCATAACTTCTGAAGCGGCCTCTTCGGTGGAAGCTGTTGAAGTAGTCTGCTCTGTCAAATGTCCCTCAATGCCTAAATCGGAAGCTGGCAGGATGTCCGATGGTGGAGAGGCAATGGAAGTAGGCCTGGAAACTTTGGCTTTTTTCCACGGTGGTTCAGTCGGAGGGCCAGATTCAGGGTCTGTTCTAACCACAAGCTTTTTGAGACATTGGTTCTCTAAATATAAATTTAGTGGGGGCAGATGGCTGCAGAGGGTCTTTGGTATCAAGGATTGGCAAATGGAACAAGCGGTATGATCGCATTCCTTTCCAAGACAAAAGATGCAATGGTCATGGGTATCCTTATGTGGTATCTGATGCCCACAATAGCATTTGCCCTTCTTAGCTGACATTGGCTAATATTAAATACAGCTAACCCAGCTCAAGCAAAAAATGAAAAGGTTTCCCCAACAGGGTACTTAGCTTTTAGAAGTCTCCGAGAGTAGGAGTGAAGTGAATGATGTGGCGTCGTCGTCTGCAGCTGAAAAGTTCTGAGGTCTGTGCATGGAGACATCACATTTAATGTCCCTGGTTTATGGCCCTACGTGTGACATCCCACGCACCTACAGCAACCAGGCTTAAACTTCTGTATAGGGGCTGACGTTGGGTCGCTTGAGGTGATAAATCCCACAGTAAGAATACTGCAACATAGGAATAGAAGGACATCATTAGATTTGAACCTAGGATCGTGTGTGGCAAAACTTACTGTTTGTAAAGCATTTAACAGACTGATCTACTGAGTCACTGTTACAGCATGTGTATTTGTGAAGGTGTAAGTGCACCCATACAGTCAGTGACATACCTCCATTACATCCATTATTATGTGCCTGGCTTTATAGAGATTTATTTCTCCACTAGAGTCCCAGTATGTATTTTGCCATTAATGTTTTAGCAGGTGAACTTGTACATGCTGCTGTTAAAAGTGCCCATTTACCTGCTATTAGAGAACTTAGTTACAGCTATTAGTCTTTCCTTGGCTTTCTAGTGATGCAGTCCTGTACCAGACTTGAAATTACACTCCTAGTTTCTCCATTACATTTTCAGCAAGTTTGCACGATGTGGCATGATGCGCAGCTCTGCTTGCATGCACTTAATTACAGTAATTGGCAATTATTATGTTTTGCTTAAACCACCTGTTTTACTTTACAGCTGTGTGGCATGGCAGGTGAATACAGTGGTCTGCAGGTGCGATTGTCTCATGTTCAGAATAGGGGACAGGTGTTTCATTTGTATGTGTTTATTATCATTTAAAACACATGAATCACTATAGCTCCATTTAGCCGAGCTTAGTGATGATGCGCTACGTGCTGTATGATGTAGCATTGTGCAAAAAATCTTTATAGAAAACCAAAAAGGGGAGAATGGACAATAGTGAAATGGGATGAAAGCAGGGGGAAAAACATAGTGAAAGGCAGGTAGGTATGTGCAGGAAAGGTGTGAAGAGAACCATAGCTATCCATTTCTTATACAGCAACAACTGTGTACTTTGACAACATACTGCATTGTCAAGCCAATTGGACCAAATTATGTATGTCCAGTGGACATGTGTGTGAAATGGAGAGGTATGTATGGAACAATATTTCTTTTTTGGGACAAGTGCCCATGTTTTTTAAGGTGAGAGTGGAATGTTGAGGAAGGGACATAGGTACATGTGGGGGAGGTAAGTTGAGAAAGGGAGGAAGCTTTTGCAGACGAACAAGACAGAGAAGACAGCAGACAGGGTGGTATGTAACACAAGTGGGGGTGAACACCTTGGATGAGGAGGGTGTTGTAGAATCCCAGTCTCAGGTACCTCCACTAGGTAGCGGGACTCAAGTTGCCACCCATGGAAATGTCGGCACTGCTCCTTCACTGCCCCTGGGGTGGCAGTGGTGATGGCCGGGTTCAAGAGCAAGGCTGCCCCACCAAGATGGCCAGCATGCCCTTGATCCAGCACAGGCAGCATCCAAAACCATGGAACACAGTCCTGTATACCAATTCTGGCAGTTCATTGTGGGTGACAACACCGCCTCCACCACCACTCCCAGAAGGGGGACGAGCCCCGTCCTGTGGGGTGGAACTACCTGATGCTGCAATTAGTCCAGGGGCAGCAGAGTGGGCACCACCAGGCTGAGTCCCAGATGTGTGAGGCCCCGGTGCCACGGCCAGAGGAGCCAAGGTAGGTGGATCACCTGGAACCAGCCTAACATGTTGTGCCATAGTAAATTAGTTATAACAATAGGTTAAGGTTATTAATAACCAAACCAATGTCAGTATTAACATAATAGGACATAATATTGATTAATCCAAATACATATTAAGGTATATTATGTGGAACAACTCATTAAGTAACATAACAGTAAGTATGACAACAGCAAACCAGAATTAAATAACCCATAAGATGAGCAACAGTTTAACAGAATATATTAATATTAAATCATAATAATAAATAACATTAATAAATTAAAGAAGATAAGGAGTGGGGAGAGACAGAGAAACATACAATTAGTGAAGTCACAGATGATATTAAAACATAGACTGCTAATACATACTTCTACAGGTGTCCATTGTCAGTTGTGAGTACAGTGACTCAAATTATTCTATAGATAATGCAGCATGTACATACCTCTCAAACTGTTAGCATGGGACAGTATGAGCCAAGCACTAACAAAAGCAAGTACACAACTACACAGAACTGTTTTACATAATGTGCATGTACATAGCTACCAAGGTGTTCTGTAAATGGATTTGCAAATAAATTGCATTCCCAGTAATGATTTGTCGGCCAATCATGGACCAGACAGATTGGGCAGTTGTCATTACATTACAAAAAATTGTGACATTCGACAGGTATGTTTGTGTACATTAAGTAGACTAGACAGCCATCAGGTCTTAGTTGTCAGGCATAGGTGTAGAACCCAAAAGCTGTGACTGCAGGGAACATGTGGCATCAAATCCTCTAAAGCTACCTATGAAAACAAAATTGCAGCAGATACTAAAGACAGCCACAAGGCATTCTATAGTTATGTCAAGAATCTACATGGCAATACTCAGACCTGTTCTGAGCTACAGCACAATGTTAACACATATACTGAGCCAAATGATATTGCCAATATACTGGCCGACAGGTTCAGTGTGAACTTTACCCCCCTTTCACCCTCTAAAGGGCCTATCGCAATACCAGAAGAATGCCAAGTTCCTAATATCATGGCTGCACAGGTTAAAACCTCACTGTCCAAAGCCAAGAATACAGCTTCCATGGGACCTGATAATATCTCTGGCTGTGTTCTACATGAATTACAAAGAGAACTGGCACCACACCTAAGTGCCCTGTTCAGTCACAGCCTCACATCAGGCTTTGTTCCTACCAATTGACGCACTGCTACAGTTATCCCACTCCACTACAGGGATGTGACTATAGACCCTGGGAACTACCACCCCATTAGCCTGATGAGTCTGATATGTAAGGCTATGTATTGCATCATCATGGACCTTATAAATAGGGACATAGGGAATCTCCAAACTCTGGCCCCCATGCAGTTTGGGTTTGTGAAAGGTAGATCATGCCTGCTCAACTTGATAGACTTATTTGAGTCTATCATCAGAGCAGTGGACAAA
This sequence comes from Protopterus annectens, assembly GCF_019279795.1. Taxonomy (NCBI): domain Eukaryota; kingdom Metazoa; phylum Chordata; order Ceratodontiformes; family Protopteridae; genus Protopterus; species Protopterus annectens. The sequence continues at coordinate 1,910,105,418 of NC_056726.1, forward strand.
GGCAAGGTAGTTCACACAGCCTACATCAATCTTGCCAAGGCCTTTGACACCATCCCTCACTCAGGAATTATAGATAGACTCACTAAACTAGGAATAAACCCCTATGTCATAAGATGGGTTGACAACTGGCTCACTGATAGAACCCACACTGTGAAAGTAGTTGACTCCAAATCTGACTACAGACCAGTTACAAGTGGAGTCCCACAAGGATCGGTTCTGGGTCCTCTCATGTTTGGCATCTACTTCTCTGAAGTTCAAGCCAAAACAAAGGGACTCTGGCTGATCAAGCTCACAGATGATTGCAAACTGGGAGTCATTAGTGACTCTCCCACTGATGTAGACATTCTACAAAAAGGTCTCACTGATACCAATGACTGGTGCCACAACCATGGCCTTAAGCTCAATGCCAAAAAGTGCATTGTCATTCCCTTTAGGAAAAACTTGGTGCCCATGAACTACCACATCGGTGGTAGTCCACTAAACACCGAAGGTGTAATAAGAGACCTGGGGGCACAGGTTGACAGCAACACCTCCTTTGATAACCACATTGCAACTGTGGTTTGAACGTCCTTTTATGTGGCACATCTCAATTCAAAGGGTTTTTCATGCAGGAATAAAGAGGTCATAGTCCCTCCCTACTTGTCCCTCATTAGACCTGTTATAGAGTACAATGCCATATTTGGCATGTACCTCACTAGACAGCTGCAACAACTGGAAAGGCCACAGAAATACTTCACCAAGTGGATCCTAGGCCTTAAACACATGCCCTATACAGACAGACACAAAAAACTCCAGCTATTCTCTGTCTCATATCACCTACTTAGAGGCGACCTCTGCCTGAACTACAAAGTCATGTCTAACACAGATCTGTTAGACATACTACATCTAAAGAAACCCCATTCCCTCCATGCCACACACTCCATGGACCTCAATCTCATTACCCCAATAAACAGAACATGCTGGTGGGACAGGTTCTTCACCCAGAGGCTGCCCATGTCCTGGAACAGACTTCCCATCCATGTCAAGCAGAGCACCTCACTTGCCCTCTTCAAGAGAAATCTTTATGAGTGGATGGGTAGTAGAAAATTCACCCCAGGGAGCACTTCAGTGGCCTTGCTAGATAGGGGCACTGGTAACTAAAATCGGGCAGCAGGATCTTTTGGGGCTAGGCTTATATGGGCTCCAGGGCTGTTAGCCTAGTACACACCTATGAACCTATGTACAAATTGACTGCAGAGACATTAGAACAGACATGCAATGGCTACAGCCCTACTGCTCTTATTTCAGCACATTCTTATGACACCACAATCCTGCTTTACACGTTATTGTTATTGCTCCTTAGAATCTGTGAAGTATACACATGATATCTGCCCAGAACATGGGCTACCTTACCCATATACCTTATTCCTGGAGTGGGAGGAATAGACAGCATTATGTGACTGAAACTGGGCTGCAGACAGCCCTGAACCATACTGTGGGTTGTATAAAACATTTAGGCGGCAATTACTTTTGCATTATTTATTTATTTAAGACTTACAGCTGACTGCAGCAATATTAGAAGAAACATGCAGTGAATACAGCCCTACTACACTTATGTCAACACATTAGTTATCAAACCACAATCCTTCTTTACACCTTATTGCTTATTGTTATTGGTATTGTTTATCACACTACAGTTATCAGAAAATATCGGTACTTACCACATTCATGGCACATCCTGGCCAGGTGCCTGGCATGAGACTGGATGTTGCAAACCTGTTCAGCTCTAGCTGTTGGAAGAGAAGCACACCATTATGCATACCAGTTTTGCACAGATTCGACTTGTATTTTAGTAAAGTAGTGACAAATATACTTACAAATCTGTGGGGCATGCCCAACCCTAGCCTCTTGGACCCGGGTGTCCAAGGTTCCCCTCTTCCTTCACTTCAGGTTGTCATAGTGGTGATGACACTGCTAACCAGTGCAGAAGATACCAGTAGCACTGGTAAGATCCCTATCAAACCAATCACAGGCTTCAGCTTTACATTCTGAGCTCTGGTAATAGCTCTGCAACAGGCAGGGTTTGTAGTTGCAGACCAGGAGTCCAACAAACACTCTGTACTCCTGCACACCCCACCTCTGTACCTGAATGTGCACTCCCTCACCAACACAGCCAGGCATACTGGCAGGTTAATAAGACTCCAGTGAATGCTGCAGAATTCCCACCTATTGCCCTTGATGTAGGCTGTTTTTCCACCCTTACACATTATATTACAATTTTCAAAAAAGTGCCACATTGCTTAGCATCACACAAACCAGCTTAGCAGAGCTGAGCATTGTGTAAATTCACAAAATTGTCTTTTAGTGAAGCTTAACAACATGCAAACAGGAGTAGCTGTTAACCTTGTTTAAGCACTGCTTAGCACTGTGCAGCTTTTTCAAATGTAACAAATTTGTTTTTACATCAGACCACCATTTAGGTCACCTCACACATTTCCACAGCAATAAATGCAAAAAGGTATGACTGCTTAAGACTCGAGCCTGGGGCCTGCAATACTACAGGCCATGACTGTAGCTATTCAGCTACATGGAATCTAACCTGTATACCTTCACATATACTATTAAGCTACCTGTTAGCATTGCTAAGCACTGCGCCACACCACACAAACAGCCATTCATAATATAATATAAAAACATGAAGACAAAAACAGATAATTAATTATATCCAGTTTCTATTTATACATGTCTGGCAGATGTTAACTTTGCATTTGTAAGTGCAGATTGGCACTGCTGCACTCTGCACTGCGCTATGAAAATGAGCATTAATAGAAAGCAAAATAAATAATTAATTACATCTGGTTTCTATTTTTAGATGGCAGGCAGGAGTCAGCTGTGTATGTGTAAGTGCAGCTCAGCACTGCTGTGCCCCATGCCATGCCACACAAATGGGTTCAATATTTTTGTAAAAATAGACATAAGTATTTTTAATCAAAATTTAATAATTTAAATAGGATTATATGAAGAACATAAGTTAGAATTGTTATTTGGTTTCAAGATAGGAGAGATCAGGGATAGGAGAGATCAGGGATTATTGCCAGGAGGGGGAGATGGTTGACATATGTTTAACTTGTTTAAAAACTTTTAATAGGATATTTAAAATATTCCCTGGGAATCATTTGTATAATTCTGGGATTATGCCATCAACACCAGCAGCTTAATTTGGTTCAAGATTATTAATTTCATCTTTTAACTCCCTAAAGGAGAATAACTTATCAGTTTTGGATCTTTCTTCTTCAGTTAAATTAAGCCTTATATTGTCTTTCAAAAAGTCATTGGTTATGTTGTTGATTCTTAAGTCTGTCGCTTTGTTATTAATTTCTTCATAATATTTTCTAAAGCATTTTAGTATGTCTTTTCGATCAGTCACTTTTTCTTTTTATCACCTTGTTTGGAAATGATTTCTTTAATATGATTAGTATTTATTTTTCTTAGCTCTAACAGTCAATCTCTATAAGCTTTTTGGGTTTATTGAGTATGTTTGTAATTTTAATTTTTCTATATTTATTGATATTATATGGTGAAGTACATTAAGATATTTTTGATTTAATACGTTCATATCAGCATTTGCCGATTTGTCATAAGGTTTTAAATTGGATTTCAATTTATCTATATTAGACTACAAAGACATCATCTCCTTGTCCCAATCTTTACGTATGTACGAGTTTTTAATTCTTCCATATAGATAAACTTTTAAAGAATCCCAGAAAATTACTTCTGAAACATTATTATTAATTTCAGTGTATTGATATATTTCTTTTAGACACCATTTCTTAAAGATTTCTTTTAATTTTACTATATAAGCAGGGATTCTCTAATATTAAATCAAATTACTTGGCTTTAATGTTAATGTAAATGTAACAGCATTGTGGTCAGCTAAAGGAAATTAAGTTATCAATACATCTTCAATTTTAGTAGATAAACTAGTAGAAGTAAAAACTTATAAATGTTTGTCTGGGTGCCAAATTTATAAGAATAACCTGTAAAGTTAAGAGAGTTAGTTGATTCAATATCAAAGCTATCTCTGAAATGTTGAGAATTAATAAAATGATGTAAGTGTTTAGCTACTGAGGATAGCCTAGGAACCTTATCAGTAGTTGCAGGTTTACTAGAAAGAATACAGTTAAAATATCCTGCAATAATCAGTTTGCTTTTGCTATGTAGGGTTATAATATCCAAATATTTTTTATCAACTTTGGCTCCAATTCCAGGAAGCCAGTAAGGATTCACAAAAGTGTAAGTTTTTTTTGTCAATTTGTACTGCTGACAAATCCAACATGCCGTTGTTATCTGAATGGGTATTTAATATTTTGGGTATAGGTAGTGAATTTCTCCAAAGAATAAGTGTGCCTCTCCTTTTTGATTTAAAATGAGAGCTCACAAGAGTTCAATACTCTTAACATCAACCTGCCTACACCTTCAGATAACAAATGGGTTTCTTGTAAGAAAATTATTTGAGTTTTATGCTGTTTTAAATATTTGTTTAAGCTACTCCTCTTCAATTAATTATTAAGTCCATTGATGTTTAATGAGAGACAATTATATGTTGACATTCATAAAAATGGGTCTAGGACTATTCACTGAAAGCACATTTCACTGAAACACATTTGACTGTGCATAATTCACTGAAAACACAATTCACCAAAACACATTTCACTGAAAGTTATATATGGCCTTTGACCCACTGTAGTGTGACCCTGGAGTTAGAATATATAATAAGAGAGGGTGTGGGGAGCACTGTACCCTACATTGAGGGGTGTTGGGGTGTAGCCCCTCACCTATTTTAAATATTTTGAACTATACCCATAGATACTTGCAATTTCAATAAATTACTCTTTTCTAAACTTAATATAAACCAAACTATGGGGGGCTATGCCCCCCACCCCCAGTGTGGGGGGTGGTGCCACCCACACCCCCCTTACTATATATTCTAGCTCCAGGGTTGCACTACAGTGGGGAAAAGGCCATATATAACTTTCAGTGAATTTTTTTTTAGTGAATTGAGTTTTCAGTAAATTGTGCTTTCAGTGATTTGTGCACAGTCATTTGACTTTCAGTGAAACGTACTTTCAGTGAATAGTCCTAGACCCCATAAAAACATGATGATGCAGTGATTTAAGATGATTTAGCTTAAAATATAATAACCAAGTTCTAATAATTGTTGTTATGGACAGATACAAAAACACCAAAATCAAAATTTCAAACTTATATATATATTCAAACCTCTCATCATGGATTGAAAATTCCCTGATTTGATGATCTAATCATACAAATCACACACCAACCAACTCAGCTCAACAGTTGCTATTTCTTCTTAATAGGTTCATAGATTAGTCCTAAGCTAACTGCCCTTGTGAGCCATTTTAAGCCTAGCCAATTATCCCTTGTGAGACTCAAACCCTGCACCTTGTGTTTGTAAGGCAAACACCTTAACCATTAGGCCACCCTTCCAACCTATAACATATAAAACAATGTTATTAATTATAACTATTTAGAGCACACTCAGGTCATGGTAAAAGGAAAAACAATGTAATTATTAATTTGAGAAATACTAATATTTAAGATAGTAGAAATATAAAGTTGGAAATATCAATAATAAAGAATGATATTATGTATTTCTGAATATATTAAAAATATCCCAGAAATAATGCATTTCAAATTTCTCTATTTGATCAAGACATTTTATATAGTAATGTCTTCTAATTAATCCTACTATAGAAAATACTATGAATAGCCTAGCATTTGGAATACATTCTAAAGACATGCTTCTGGAGTATTTCTCCCCGGGCCACCGCTGAAAACAGGATCTGTGGAACCTAGTCGGACTTTCCCGGTCAACAAATGTTAAATAAATAAAAATAAATAAAATGTAACCATTTATATGGAGGAAATCAATAAAATTGACCACACCTATCACACATTAACCTATCGACATCATAACATCAATACATAGCAAGATCACATATCATAAAACTTTTTAAACTAATTTAATAACATGGGTGAAAAGATGAAAGTAATAGAATATGGAAGTATAATTAAAAGGTGCTACAATTTAAAATTACATATTTGTGTATATTGCATGTGCTTATATATGCATAATATATTTACATGGATGTGCACACATATAATTGTGTATTTGTATATTATGAGTAGATGCTTGATATGCATATTAACAGTTAAGAAAGTGAATATCTTCTATGTATCTATGCAAGAGAGTAAGTAGACAAATGAGTGAGTGTTTTAAGCAAATGTTTGTATTATGAATGTATGTATGTTACTATATCTTTATTTGGAATATATATTTAACATCTAACTTCTGTACTGGAAGCATTCTTTTATGACTATATTTTATATTCATCATGCCAATGGGAGATGAAAATGTTTGAAATGATTTAAAAGCCAGTTTAGTATAAAATAAAGTTACATATTTTACTATTCTTTTCCAATAATTAGCAAAGTACCTCTGAGTAATGAAGACAACAGATGTTGAGCAGATTAAGATGTTGTAAGCATCTTGTGTTCTAACCTGTTTCATATAGCACAGAAGACAACGGCTTATACTAAAGAATCAGTACAGTAGTGTATATAAATGTTGTTATATACAAATTAATATCTGTATAGAAGTTATATAAATATATTTCTCTCAGAGTAAGTTTATAATCGTTGTTAATAGTTTCCAGTCAAATGTCTGTAAAAACCATTTTATATAAATGCAGTTTTACATCAACCAGTGTGCAGAGGTGCCAACCATATGTTATCCCATATAAGATATGCTAAGCATCCTGCATGCTTGTTTTCATTTGGATTTTAGTAATGCTGTGTTCCCTATATTTAACCTTGCAGTTTTGTTGCATTGCATGTCTCTTTTAGACATCACATCAGATGTTAGATTTCACAATTGCATTTCAAGGAAAAGTACTACAATGACCACAAGGAAAAGTAACCACCATTCCTTCATCTCTCCAAGGGTAATCTTCATAGTAGGATAACAAAGAAATGTCTTCAATGAATATTTATTCTTATAATATTATTGAAATAGTTCTTGAGAACAATGATTTTTATCTTTAATGAGGCTTATTATTTGCAGAAAACTGGTGTAGCTATGGGCACATATTGTGCCAATAGCTATGCCAATATGGTAATGGCACAGTGGGAGAACAATGTTGTTTTCACTTCTGAGATATATCAATAGTGTATTAAATTCTACTATTGTTTTTTTGATGACATATTTTTATTATGGATGGGTGCATCTGCTGATCTGGATTGTTTTCTGGAGTTTTTACATCGTACCACTGATTTCCTTAGGTTTTCAGTGAAATGTTCTTACTCTGTTGCTGAGGTTTTAGATGTTAAAGTTCCTAGGGAACCTGATTTAACATTCACTACTAGTTTTCATTGAAAAGATTGCTATAAGTGTTCTTTATTACATAGAAACAGCATGTACCCGAAGCACATTTTTAATAATGTTGTTAAGGGTCAGAGGATAGGTTCATAAGGGTTTATTAGGCCAACAACCACAAGGGCCTTTTTAAGCCTAGCCATGCATCCCAAATCTCTGACGAGAAACGCATGTGTGTTTCTCGGCTGAATGTGAAGGATTATCAATTTTTACATAATTTACATCTTTTGGGACAAGATTTAATTGATAGAGGTTACCAAATAGGGAGGTAGAAGTAAAGGATTTGGTTTTAGTACATCTACAAGACAGACTAGGTCTAGACCATATTTGTCCTCATCTTTGTATAGATCAGTAGTTAGGGCTGGTTCTGGTAGAAGATATGCTATGATCCCTATGTATTATAATAATAATACTAAGTTAATCACAGATATATTTAAGAAACATTGGTCTGTTTTACTTGTTGGTGATCAAGTTAGGGAAGTTATTGGCCCAAAATCTCATTTTTGTTATAAGAATAAATATTAATTGAAGTGACTTCTATGTTATCCTACTATGAATGATCATACTAGGATGAATGATGGATTGGTGCATACTTTTCCTTGTGCTTGTAGTTGCTGCTATTTGATCAGGGGTTGAATATGCCTGTAACATTAGGGCTGGTTGTCGCGCTATGGACCTTGTTTATTTGGCTTATTGTGTACTTTTCAAATATCTTTATATTGGTAAAACTAATAGATCTTTGAGAGAGAGGATGAGTGAACATTTGTACCATATTTAGAAAAGTAATAAAAGCAATGCCCTTGCTAAACATGCTGCTGAAAAAGGTGGCATACATTATTTTAGATTTTTAGTTATTGATAGGTTATTTACTGTTGGACATTTAGGTGACTTTGGCAATACAACAGAGAAGTTTGAGTCCCATTGGATTATTCCTTTATGGGCTGATAGGGGGTCAGGCCTGAATGAATTTGTATCCTTAAAGCAAATATTAAAATCACAGAGGGTCTTTAAGTAGTACTTATACATTATATTTGTGTGCTTTTATGTTGTATTGCTTTATGTAGCTGGATGCTTTGAAATTCTTATATTTTACAATTCATTTTAGTGCATGAATCCTGTAGGAAGTTGTTTGTTTTGATTTTTAGTTGTTATTTCTTATATGTGTTGCCATATTTGCTAGAGTTTCTGCTCTTTGCCTGGACAATGTTTTTCATGTGATTCTTTGTATCTGATTGGATGTTTTTATATTTGAATTGATGTTATTTAAGCACAGTTGGTTTTAATTTTGTAGTTTGGTCTGATGAAGCACTAACAACGAGAAAGGGCTTACCAGTTTAAATAAAGCTTGTTATTGCTTTGTGAATTTCATCTTTGTTTTTATAAACTACCCTGCAATGTTTCAGTGTCCGTTTTCCTTTTATTTATACTTGTTTTAGTTTTTCGGCCACCGTTCATTCTACGTGACTTATATATTTTTTTAACAATTAATATTTTTCAAGCAAAGTATAACAACAATTAATATTTTTTTAAGAAAATCTTTAAGTTTAAGACAAGATTTATGTGAATGTGTAATATAACAAATTCTCATCTTTATAGTATGTAATTCACTACTGCAAACAATTTTGCCACACTAATAAATTCAACACTAGAGGGGTACTTTACTTTTCCAATTTTGAGAAATTACATTTCTGGTTATAGCAAGAATAGACCAAAGAAAAAGCACTTGAGTTTTTGGAATTATCTCAGGAATCAGAGCATTAAATAAAACTAAAGATTTAGAAATGTTACATCTATCTGACCATAGAGCTGGAATGAAATTAGTAACTTCTTTCCAAAATAGAGATCACTTCAGATTCATATACCATATGCGTCCAATCAGCTATTATTTCAGAATCACATCTCCAGCATTAAATTCTATTTGATTTATAAATAATTGTAATTTTGTTAGGATTGGTAAAAGCGCTGTGTACATTTTTCAAGTGAAAATGTAACAATATAATAAAGATGTAGTTTTATCTGTAGATTTTAATGTTCCTTTCTTGTATTCTTAAAATAAGGCTTTATTATTCATTTTGAGGAGAAGTTCCAATAGAAATTGTCTAAATATGTGAAATCCAGCTTAAGAATTGTATAACTTTGTAACAAATGTGATTTATTTTTCATTGCATTATTATTGATATTTATTAAGAATTCCAATATTTGGGAAATTATTTCTTATCTTAGTTAAATGTCTTATTAATATTTGTGTTCACAAAGTCTCAAATATTAGTAGAATTAACCAGTTCTCAGAATCATGACTGTATTTTTCTACAGTATATATATATATAAGTACTATTTAAGAACTGATGCCAATAAATTAAGTTACTTTGTTGTTTCAATACTAACATTTTGCCATAGTTAGAGTTTCTAAGCAGTCATTTGTATATGCAATTGGAAACATAAAAAAATGTTAAGTCTTTAATATGTGAATTTTTGAAAGAGGAAATTATGTTATTTAAATAGGAGATTTGACAATAGGGTGTAAATTCATTTATGCAAAAATCTTCTAATAACCAGTTAAACTATTAGGGACTTTTGGCTTATGATGGTAGTGTTATATTTATTACTGACTAATAATATATCTTGATGTATTTGTTTCCATTTTGAATCATAAGATGGATTTATCCACAATGCTATAACTTTTACAATTATTATAGTAGCATACAATTGAATATCTGGGAATCCCACACCACCATTATTCCAACCTTTTCTAGACCAGTCAAAGGGAACTCTTGGTTTATTAGGATGCCAAAAAAATTTAAGTAGAATATTATTTGTCTTCTACATCAAATGTTTTGTGAATATATTACTAAAGATTGTAAGACAAGCAATATTTTAGGCAGACTTACTATCTTACTGAGCATTAATCATTCTTCCATGTTAAAGAATAATTTTTTCCAATTTGTGACTAAACTTAAAATGTTATCAACAACCTCTTGAAAGTTTGTTTGTATCATTTCTTTACTTCATCTTCTTCTTTCAGCTGCTCCCATTAGGGTTCACCACATCAGATCAACTGTTTCCATTTCTTCCTGTCCTCTGCATCTTGCTCAGTCACACCAACCACCTGCATGTCCTCTCTTACCACATCCATAAACCTTATCTTAGACATTCCTCTTTTCTGTTACCTGGCAGCTTCATCCTTAGCATCTTTTTCCCAATATACTCTGCATCCCTCCTCAGCACATGTCCAAACCAATGTAATCTTGCCTCTCTGGCTTTGTCTCCAAACCTTCCAATCTGGGCTGATCCTCTAATATACTTATTCCTAATCCTGTCCATCCTTGTCACACCCAGTGCAAATCTTAACATATTCATGTCTGCCACATCAAGCTCTGACTCCTGCCTTTTTGTCAATACCACTGTCTCCAACCCATATAACATAGCTGGTCTCACTACACTCTTGTAGACCTTCCCTTGTACTCTTACTGGTACTCATCTGTCACAAATCACTCCTGACACTCTTCTCCACCCACTTTATCCTGCCTTTACTCTCTTCTTCACCTCTCTTCCACACTCACCATTACTCTGAACTGTTGATCCCAAGTACTTAAACTCATCCACCTTCACCACCTCTACTACCTGCATCCTCACCATTCCTCTATCCTCCCTCTCATTCACACACATATATTCTGTCTTAGTCCTGCTGACCTTCATTCCTCTTCTCTCTAGAGCATATCTCCACCTCTCCAGGGTCTTCTCCATCTGTTCCCTACTCTCACTACAGATCACAATGTCATTGCAAACATCATAGTCCATGGGGACTCCTGTCTAATCTCGTCTGTCAACCTGTCCATCACCATTACAAATAAGAAAGGACTCAGAGCTGATCCGTGATGTAATCCTACCTCCACCTTAAACGCATCCATCATTCCGACTGCAGACCTCACTGCTGTCACATTACCCTCATACATATCATGTACCACTCTTGCATACTTCTCTGATACTCCCAATTTCCTCATACAATACTACAACTTTTCTCTAGGCACCCTGTCATATGCTTTCTCTAAATCCACAAAGACACAATGCAACTCCTTCTCACCTTCTCTGTACTTCTCCATCAACACTTTCTATCACTATTATACATCATGATTATACTAAGGTGTTTCATTTGATTGCTATTCTAATTGAAGTTAGAATAAGTAAATTAATTCTGTTAGCTAAAATGGAAATAAACATCTTATAGTTCACATTTAAAAGTGAAATGGGTCTGTATGATGAGCACTTTGTAGGATCCTTATCTTGTTTTAAAATAGCTGATATAATGGAACATTTCCATGATGAGGGACTTCAGCAGTTGTTTTTATTTCTCTATAGATGTTATCTATTATTTTAACTGCATCGTCCAGTAGAATTTTATATAGTTCTTGTCTAAGCACATCTAAGCCCAGTGCCTTATTAGTTTTTAACTTTTTTATTTGATCTTTTGTTTCTGTTAAGGTGATGGTCTATCATTTTTTATTTGCTCACTTGTTTTATTATTTTTATTTTCCCTTAAAAAAGTTAAAAATATGTTTTCACCATCTAGGTTATTTCTATTATTATTTATATTTTCCTAACATATTTTAAAACTCTCAAGAATACCTTTAATATCTGTTCTTCTTTCTTTTTATTATTTATATGTTATATTGTCTTTGATATGATTTACTTTATTCATTTTGTTTCCTCTAAGAGCAAATTTATGCAAGCTTAAAGTGTTTAAGAAATATGCATGAAGTTTAATTATTTTCCCGGTTAATTGAAACTTTATGATTTAGAATTTTAACATGTTTTGTATTTAAGTTTTTAAGTTCAGGCTGACTGATCATATCATTTGGTTTTAGATTTAACTTTAGTGTGTCTATTTTGGCCTATAGTGTTTTCAATTATTTGTCCCATTCTCTTGTTTTACTAATATACCGGCTTGTAACTTTTCCATTTAAGTAAGCATTTAATGAATTCCATTAGGACAATGTCAGATGCTTCACCATTCATGCTTATTTCTAGGACATTTTTTATCTCTTTAATATACCACTCCTTTTATTTTAATAATGTATGCTGGCAATCTTCTGTGATATATTAGATTGTCAGGTTTTAAAATAATTTTAAAGATTATAGCATTATGGTCCAATAATGGACATGAAACTATTGAAACTTCTCTGATATGTGATAACAGATTGTTTGAGAAAAACATTGTATCAATATTTGTTTGTGTTCCATATCTAAATGAATAATGGGTAAATTGAAGTATGTTTGTTTTCCTTAGCTCATGTTTATCCTTTAAATTCATTAGATTTACAAAATCTAAGTGTTTGACTGAAGATGTGATTCTCAGCTTTCTATCTGAATCATTGAATGATTGTCTGATAAAATATAATTAAAATCACCAACCATTATGACTTCACCTTTCGTGTAATATGCTATAGTGTTTAAGTAATTTTTTGCATCTTTTGTGCCAACCACTGGAATCTAATAAGAGTTCACCAATTTATATAGTTTTCAGTTCCACTCAATTATAACAATGCTTAACATACCGGTTTTATCAGCAATTTGCATATTTTACATTAGATATTACTAGTGAATTTTTCCATAAAATGAGGGTGTCCCTTTTTTTAGCTCAAAAGCCAGAACCTGCTAAAACCAGATAATCCTTTAATGAAAGTTCATTTGCATCCTTATTAAAGTAAATGTTTTTCCTGTAGAAATACTATTCCAGCTTTATGTAATTGCAAGCATTTGAACAGACTCCTTCTCTTTACTGGATTATTCTATCCATTAATATTAATATATATGCATTTAAAATCAGCCATTTATATAAGAAAAACACAAATATAAATAAATCATATTTATGTACAGAAAGTATTATACTTTATATATAAGAATATGAAATCTTTGGCTATGGACAAAACTTTTGAAACAAATAGTAAATTACTTAATGATATAACCCTAAAATATTCCACCATAGAATAACATATTAATAGTTTGTTGAAAAAGATGAACAAACTACATCTCAAACTCTCCATTAGATTAACAACGCTTAGCTCATTCATCTGATTCATATTAATGTGTCTCATTTTTTTAGCATGCATCATCATAAAAAAGCCCGTTAGCAAGTAATTATGAATAAGACAAGTTAAACAGGTGTTCAGAATCTTTATTATAAGTTGAGCAAACTGAATATCTGTACAATCATCTTTCCCTCTACCTCACATTACCGCCCTGGTCTACTATAGGGAGGAAGTCAGTTGTTATTTTCATATTGATTCAGTTGTAGGTTGGATGATTTATTTACTATGTATGAAGATGTTCATAGGATCATAAGTTCATAAATTAGTACCAAGCTAACTGTCCTTGGGGGCCATTCCAAGCCCAGCAAATTACCCCATGTGAGACCCAGCACCATGTGTCTATAGGGTGAACACCTTAACCACTATGGCAACCTCTCATCTTTGTAGACATATTTATATTCTTTAACTATATTTACTTATTCTGATCTCTTTCTATTTCTGATTGCATACTATGTCTTGTACTATTACTATGTTCCTAGATTTTATATTCCAGCTATAATTCTAGTGTAAAATATCATATAATAGCACATTTATATTTACCCTTACATATTCTATTATCTTTAATCTAGTACTACTGTTAGAATCAGTCCTATTTTTTTCCTTAAATGTTGTGTCTAATAGTATCTGAACAAGCAACTGAAACATCTTCCCTTTTAATATTCAAACTTTCCATAATAAATTGCTCTGAGATATTGAGATTTTTATCATTAAAAAGAGATGATAACAGAGAAACACAATCCTTTTTTTTATCAGAATTGTCTTTCTATAGGCTAGTATATAAACTATTCATTTAGTATACTGAAAGCATTCAGAACTATTTAATAACTGACAGTGGTTTAGAATGCATTTCACTGTCTTTTGCTTATTATTTAACTTATATTCATTGAAAACTTAGCCTAACATTCAAAATATTATGATTATTTACTTTTAGACAGGAAGAAGTATCCCAAACAGTTCTCAGAATGTTAAGAACTCCCACAGCATCACAAAAATGCCCATGACTCTAATTCATAGGATCATAGGAGGTTACTAGGCTAATGGTCCTGGGACCATTACAAGCCTAGCCAAGTGTTTGACAACAAAAAGAAACCTCAGTCAGCACCTGTTGTCCCTGTCAGTGAGAGACACAGGTGAAACCCCTGGGACAAATTTGTGTTTTCCCATCCACTCATCAAGGTTGTGCTTGAAGAGGGTCAGCAAGGTACTCTTTTTGACATATATGGGAAGTCTATTCAAGAGATGGGGAAGCCTCTAGGAGACAAACCTGTCTCTCCAGCAGGTTTTTTGATATCGCATATTAGCTTTAGGCCTTTTGAGCCAGTAATGCATAAGGAGTTACACTTATGGCTATGGAGCATCTCTAGTAGGGCAGGGTCTGAGATTGCCTTGTAGGCAAGACACAGATCACCTCTGAGCAACCTGTATGATACTGAGTAGAGTGACAGTGATTTGAACCTGTCTGCATAGGACAGGTGTTGGAGGCCATGGGTTCTCTTTTTAAGGTATTTCTGTGGCCTTTACAGTTGGTGCAGATGTTTGCAGAGGTACATACCAAACATGGTGTTATACTCAATTATTGGTCTAATGATGGAGGAGTATAGAGAGGTAATAACATATTTTTTTCTGGATGCAATCCCTTTACTTATGAGATGAACCAAGTAAAAGGCTTTTCTGACCACTGCTGCTGCATGATAGTTGAATATGAGATAGTTATCAACCTGAGAACCCAGGTCTCTCACCGCAGGTTGTGTATCTAGGGGGTTGCCATTGATGTGGTAATCAGCAGAGGCCATGTGTTTGCCAAATGGCATGATGATACATTTTTTTTTGCATTTAGCTTGAGGCCATGACTTTAGCACCAGTCATTAGTTGCTGTGAGACCATATTGCAGTATGTTACCATCATCTGGGGAGTCAATGACAGCACCCAACTTACAGTCGTCTGCAAACTTGGTCAGCCAAAGGCCTTTTGTCTTTGCCTAGACCTCCATGAAGTAGATGACAAAGAGTAGGGGTACCAGGACAGATTCCTGGGAAACTCCACTAGTGACAGGTCTGCTCTCAGATGTGGATGCACTTACTTTAACCTTGAGGGTCCTATCAGTGAGACTGTTGGCCATCCAGCTGATGAGATAGGGATTTACACCAAGTTGTGTTAGCTTTTTGATGATGCCCGAGCAGGGATTTTGTCAAATGCCTTGGCCAAGTCAAGGGAAGTTGTATGTACTGACTTTTCTTCATCCAGAGCCTTAGTAAAAGTCTCAAAGAAGTCAACCAGGTTCAACAGGCAAGATCTGCTCGTAACAAATCTGAGCTAGGTGGGATCAAGTGCTTGGAGATTGCCTATGTCCTTGTTTATGATATCCATTATAATACGTTCCATGGCTTTACCGATCAGACTTCTCAATCTAATGCAGTAATACTTTCCAGGGTCAGTAGGGGCATCATCTTTGTGCAAGGAGATGACAATGGCAGTTCTTCACTCTCCTGGGACGAAGCTGTGGCTGAATAGAGTGCTCAATGGCAAAGCCAGTTCTTGCTGGGGATGGTGCGGAAAACAGCATGGGATACTATCAGGTCCCATCAAAACTGTGTTCTTTGCCTTGGATAGGGCCTTTAAAACTGGATCTATGGAAATGTGAGGTAGTGGACAAGTATTGGGATGTTAAAACGGCCTTTGGGGGAACAGGGGTGAAATTTGCACTGAACCTATCTAATAGCACGTTGGCTAAGTCAACAGGATCAGTGTAAGTGATACTGTTAGGTACTAATTCAGAACAAACCTGTGCTTTGTGATAGAGGTTCCTGATGTAACTGAAGCTGGCTTTGTGGTTTCCCTTTGTTTCACAGGCAGTTTTGATTTATAATTGTTTTTTGAGGTTTTCACTAGTGATCTAATTTACTTGTTGAGGCTAAGGAGAGAGATTTTCCAATTTGGAATTTGTTCCTTTTTACCCATGGACAACAGTTTCATCCTTTTGTTGTAATGCCCGTCGATAGGGGATATCCTTTGTGTTTCCTTGAGGGGCAGCATTTAGTTCTGTTGGGTATAGCTGTGTCCATGCAGTTGTACAGGTGCTTGTATACTGCACTGGCATACTGTTCAGCATAGTTGTTTGCATTCTCTGGGGGGTGATTTGAAGCTACAGGCACCCTTCCTTAGAATGCTGTAGTCAGCTTTTGAGAAGTTTTTTAGCTTGTTTATGGCTGGGGGGGGTTAGGTGGGATAGAAACTACGAACAAGACAATCTGATGATCTGTCCTCACCAGCGAAGAACATACTATGGGAGTGATGCAGTGGTCATCCACATTGGTGAGAACCAAGTCCAGAATGTTATCTCCCATGGTTGGGTATGAGATGAACTGGTTTAGTGTGTTATAGCTGATGAAGTCAAGGAATCATTGAGTGAGTGCATTAGTGCAGGAATAGTTCACCCAGTGTATGGTGGGGTAGCTGAAGTCACCAGGAATCAGGGTGTTAGCGGGTATCTTGATGGAATCAAGTAGAGCCAGATAAAAGGATTGGATGTACTGAGTCATGGAGGGGGGTCTATAGCTGGCTATAACTTGAAAGGGTGTATTGCCAACTGTCAGTTGCACCTGGAGTAGTTCCCATGCATCATGTTGGCAAACCAGTCTGGAGGTGTACCTGTCCTTAATGAAGATAGAGATTCCACCACCCTTAGTCTTCCCAACCTCAGCTTGGAATTGGAATGTGTGGAATGAGGTATACCCTGGTAAGGCAGGGGTGCTCTCTGCAGCACTGAACCAAGTTCCCATGACCGCACAGACATCAGCATCTTCTAGTGCAAGGAGAGCTTCCAGTGAGTGCATTTTAGTGTTAAGCAGCATGACCTTCAATTTGTTTTTTGACAGATCTTTTATGTTGGAAAATGTGTCTTTTGGACATTGCCTAAAACAGGCACAATGGGGGATGTGACAGCCTTGGCCAGGATCCAGAATCCCTGTGGTGACAGGCGGAGGCCATCTCTGGAAAAGCATCAAGGTCTGACAACCATGTCACCTCAGAAAGACAGATGCTGGATCCCCTTGGAATGACACCAGCAACTAAGCCAATTGTTATGGTAACATTCTTGGTGAAGATAGAATGCTGCTTAGGGCTAGGGGTATACCTGCCTGGGACACATACTCTGAGAGCTCAATCATGTCTCTCTTCATTTAGACCAAGGAGGTATGTCTCAAGTTATTCACATGAATATGGACAATGACTGAGTCATACTTGTACTTGTTGTGGAGAGACTTAAGTGTATGCGTGATGTGGTGGATTCTGGCAGCAGACAGACAACTGACCATGACCCTCTCTTTGTTGAGTCTGGTGAGGGGGTCATTGGTGTGTCCCACAATTGAGTCAACAATGACTAGTATGTTTGGTGTATTGTTATGGCTTAAGGGCTGTGGTGATTCATTGTTTTGCATTATGGGCTGTGGTTGTGAGACACTGGTATGTTGTCTGCTATGTGTGATCTGTTTGGTGTTGTGTGGAATGTTTCTGAGTGTGTTTTGGAGGGCTCTGCTGTTTAGGTAACTTTATTTTGGGCACCTCCACATAGGTGTGTGTGTGTCATGCTTGGCTATGTGATGTGTGTGATGTGGTATTTGTGCTGGCAATCTCCTCTTTGTTAGGAGTACTGACTGTGGCAGGAGAGAGCATGTTTTCCAGGTTACTGATGTACATGCATTTATCGCTATTAGAAGAATTATGTGCTAGGAGAAGAGGGCCGTCAGTTAACAGGAGGAAGTTGCTACACTGTCTCAGTGTGCCCATGATGACCTGGCTGGCAGGAGAAAGTGATGGGAATTCTCCAGACATAGTATTCCAAATACTTGGGAAGAATTATGGAGAGAGGGTTTTGATAAGAGTTTGTCCACAAGAGTGTAGACCACAAAAAACTTCTTAAATGTAAAGTAACTGGCCTGAAGCACAAGTGCTAAATAGCATACAGAAAAATAAGGTGATAAAGTACGAAGAACACAATTAAATTAAAAGCAGTTCAATAAAGTGTAATTGTTTTATTAAGTTGAGAGGGAGGAAACAAAAAATAGTTCAAGATTAAAAAAACTAAGGGGGTTGGATTTCCCAAATGCTCTGTACTCAGCAGACTGAGCTGATGAGGTGGGATAGGCAGGTCCAAAATCAAAGAAGCAAGGGGGCAGTCCTTCCCAAATGGTCTTACTGTATTCAGCTAAGTGAGCAAATGAGATAGGAATGGGATGAGTGACCAAAATCAATTTTACAGCAGAGGTGGGAAATTCCAAAGTCACTAGATTTAAAAGTACAACAACCCTTTGTGGGGAGGGCAGGAAAAACAAACAATGAAGGCAGAATACAGAGGACAGGGGCCTGTGATAAACAATGAAGCAATATATAAATGCAGTGCAGTGCAAATCAAGTGCAAAAAAGTGTACTTATCAGTTTGGTATATTACATGGTTATAGAGTCCAACACAATCAGGTAGTTAGCTCTGCTCAATTAGCTTTGCACAATTTCACAGAATGTAATTCTTTTTACTAGAAGTACAACAGAGAAAACAAACCTCAGACAAATAGATAAACACAGAGGTGTTAGCCAATAGCTAACGCCTTAGGTGGGCTGACTCTACAAAAAGCAAAACAATCCCCACCTGAAACTAACTACTGAACCAGTATGAGAAGCAAGTAATGCAGACACAATGCAGAGGACAGATGCCAGCAATAAACAATAGAACCAAATATATAAATGCAGTACAGTGCAAATCAAGTGCAAAAAAGTGCACTTATCAGTTTGGTATATAAGATGGTTATAGAGCCAACACAGCCAGGTAGTTATCTCAGCTATATTAGCTGTGCACAATTTCACAGAATTTAAGCCTTTGTACTAGAAGTACAAGTTGGGAGCTATTATTAAACTCCCCAAGTTATGTTGACATCCTACAGAAAAGCCTCGCTGAGACCAATGACTGGTGTCAGAACCATGACCTTAAACAATGTGTCATCATCCCCTTTGGGAAAATCCTGGTTCCCATGATTTATCACATCAATGGTAGTCCATTGAACACAGAAGGTGTTATAAGAGATCTGGAAACACAGGTTGACAGCAACCTCTCTTTTGACTACTACATTGCCACTGTGGTCAGAAAGTCCTTCTATGTGGCACATCTCATTACTAAGGGTTTTGCATTCAGGAAGAAAGAAGTCATTGTCTCCTTCTACTCTACCCTCATTAGGCCAATCATTGAGTACAATGCCCCATTTGACATGTACCTCACTAGACACCTGCAACAACTGGAGAGGCCACAAAAGTACCTCACAAAGAGGATCCTAGGCCTTAAACATTTGTCCTATATGGGCAGACTAAAAAAAACCCCAACTATTCTCTGTCTCATATCGCCTATTTAGAGGCAATCTCTGCTTGACTTACAAAGCCATGTCTGACCCAGCTCTATTAGAAATACTACATCTAAAGAAATCCCAATTCTTCTGCACCACACATTCCAGAGACCTCAACCTCATTACCACAATCAACAGAACGTGCTGGAGGGACAGGTTTATAACCCAGAGACTGCCCATGCTATGGAATAGACCTCCCATACATGTCAAACAGAGCACCTCACTGTCTTTCTTCAATAGAAATCTTGATGAGTAAATGGGAAATAGAACATTCATCCCGGGGATCACTCCAGTGGCTCTACTCAACAGAGGTACTGGAAACTAAGGTTGGGTGGCACGATGCCAGGGTAATCCTAAGTGCTAGCCTTGTAAAGGCTCCAGGGCCATTAACCTAGTACACACCTATGAACCTATGAAGAGAGGAAATAAACCTCAGGCAATCAGATAAACACAGAGGTGTTGGCCAATAGCTAACACCTTAGGTGGGTTTACTCTGTAGAAAGGAAAACAACTCTCACCTGAAACTAGCTACTGAACTACTCTGAGAAGCAAATAATGCAGATGAATACAAAGGACAAAGGCCATCAATAAACAATGAAGCAAATATATAAATGCAGTAAAGTGCAAATCAAGTGCAAAAAAAGTGAACTTATCAGTTTGGTATATCAGATGGTTATAAAGTCCAACACAGCCAGGTAGTTAGCTCTGCTATATTATCTCTGCACAATTTCACAGAATGTAAGGCTTTGTACTTGAAGTACAACAGGGAAATATACCTTAGACTATCAGATAAACACAGAGATGTTCACCAATAGCTAACAACTTAGGTGGGTTGAATCTACAGAAAGGAAAACAAACCCCACCTGAAACTAGCTACTGAACTACCCAAAGAAGCAAACAATGCAGGCAGAATATAGGGGTGGTGTGAATTCAAAGATGGCTGCCATGCTGTAAACACTGCTAAACTGCAGCTCTTCAATTAACCCGAGGAAAATCTCTGATCTGAGTGGATATCAGGAGGTTTAAACATCAAATTGACGATAAAAAGTTGCATTTATACTGACCTAATCTAAAATCAGTTAAAAAAGTGGGGAAAAAAGTATTTATCCATCAGGATTACAAGTGATTACTTTGCTCTGAAGAGAGAAACAAACAAAGGACAGTGTGCTTTCTTTATTCTGCCTTTCTGCTTGGGGAAAGAAAAATCTTGCAACAAGGAAGAACCATGGAAACAACTACTACTAAGACAAAGTTGTCAGAACTACAGTCGCCAGTAAAGGATGGAACTGCGAAAAACAAAGGATTACTAGACAGCAGGAACAACAGAAACCAGAAACTAGATCCAGGACTGATCAGCCACTAAACATGGAGGATATCAAACACGCTTTACTACCTATACAGGAAGCTCTAAAGGACTTGACCTCACAAATACAAACATTTGGAGTTTTATGCAATCAATTGCTTCAGAGAATGGACAAAACTGAGACCAGAATTTCTGAAATAGAGGACAAAATTGACATGCTGGAGAAAAATCAAAGGTATGTGATGTGGATGTACAAGCCATGCAAAATAAACTTATTGATTTAGAAGCAAGGTCTAGAAGAAATAATATTATTATAAGAGGAATCCCTGAAAACATCCAGTATGCAGAGCTAATACCAGCCATAACACAAATATTTGAAATCCTGTTAAATGATGCTGATGGGGTGAAACAGATTGTAATAGAAAGGGCACACAGAGCGCTGAGAGAGGTACAAGCTTCTACTATGCCTAGACCTGTATATGTTAAGATATTGAACTTTCAAGATGTTAGCAAAATACCGTTTACTGCAAAAAAAAAAAATGGTGGCTATGTTATGTGGAAAAATGTTATTTCTGGCTCAAGATTTACCATTACAAGTAAGGCAGGCTAGACAGTCTTTATCTGCTTACTGTAAATTTCTGATTGATAAACAAATTAAATTCCAGATGAAATACCCCAATATGCTTACATTTATGGTGGATGGCACTAAATATTCTGTTTCCAATAAAAATCAGGCAAAAGAAGTGTTTCTGAAAGTTTTTAAAGTTCTGCCTGCATCAGAGGGCTGAAAAGAACTTCAATTGAGACTGGCATGTTCCTGTAGACAGATCCAGCATGTATTTTACCTCAAGGCTTTTCTAATCCTTTGTTTCTTCACTAAACTGTTCAGGCCTCTGAAAAAGCAATACAACTGTTTGTTTATGCTAATCTGAGGGTCTGCTGTCTGGTTTCCAGACTTTTATGGCCTCCAAGGTCAATTTCCATTGTGTGGTAAACAGGAAATGCCTGGATTTCAACTGAGAGTGTCGATTTGGATGTAATACTTCCTGTGGTCCTGCTGTGAAAGAGGTCCCCTGTCGTGAGTATTTCTGATGGTTTCCTGGCTTGAGAAGACAAAGAGAACTGAAAATAATATGTTAATGTTCTTTTTATAACGAAATAACATTACAGTATGTACTTAAAGCACATAATAACATGTACTTTTACTATTTTTTTCTTCATTTATAGGTGTGAACCAAAATTGTTTTTTTTACTATATGCAGTGAGTGGCAGGCACTGTGTAGGGTACAGATTTAAAATGTAGGATGCATTTTTTTTTCTCTCTTCTCTCTTCTGTAAAAAGTTTATGTACATAATGATTGCAACAAAACAGATACTTAAGGTAGGATAAAATAAGTACCCAATCTACTAAAACTTTCCTTTACACAGTAATAACCTTAGAAATGAGATTTGTTTAACTAATAGTTAAACCAAAGCTGTAGTTAAGTAGCGGTGTTTGGTAGGGAATGTGTAGTTTAGACTTTGATGTAGATATGCTAGAATATATAGGTTGTATGTTTAGGAAATGTTTTAAATGTTATTACCTGAAGTTTTTCAATGTGTTGGTGTGTTTAACCTTGTTTATATTTTCTCTTATACAAGACCTATATAAATCCTGGTCCAGGGGTAAAGTGGGTAAGCACTGGTTAGGGACGGGATGTAGGAAATGCTTCCAGATTAGATATAGTGTACAATCAATACATGTCAATTTGATAATTCCCCTCTTATATTGTTATTTGATACCAAGACCTGTGAATGTGGGAGTTGAACTCATGGAATGTTAAAGGGCTCCAGAACTTGAAGAAGAGAAAGCTGTTGCTACACATATTATTACAAGACAAAGCACTGTTTGTATTTCTACAGGAAACACATTTGATGAATGAACAATGGAATGATATTAGAAAAAAGAACTGGATTAGAGAGCTAGTGACATCAGAAGGTAAGACAAACAGTGCGGGAGTGGCTATAATTATCAAAACCCAATACAAAGATAGGATTTTAGACTCCAAAGTGGATCCAAATGGGCGATGGTGTTATGTGATTTTATCAGATAATGCATTTGATAAACCTATCCTACTTTTGAATATATATGCCCCATGTAATGATCAACACAGTTTCATAGCATCATTATATCCAATATTAACACAATATGATGGTTATTATTTTGTTGTGGGTGGGGACTGGAATACCTATCAAAATCCAAAGTTGGATAGGTCTTGTCCACAGAGAGCATTTAATAAGCAGGCCGGGATAGCATTAAATGATTTTAAGGAAGATTTTCAATTATATGACCCCTTTTCTTATTCACAAGATATTAATAATGCAAATAAATACACCTTCTATTCACCATGCCACAAAATGTGGGCTAGAATAGATTACTTTTTGATATCTAAAGCACTAACGAATTTAGAACCAGTGGTGGTTATACATACTCGTCATCTATCAGATCACTCAAAAATTTCGTAAAAATTTTCTAAAGATTTAAAAGACACAAGAAGGCATAGGGGTTATAACTGGTCACTCAACCCAAATCTTTTAAGTAAAAAGGAGATAGCAGATGGAATTATAAAATATTTGAAAGAATTTACAGATAGCTTGAAGCTCCAAAAACATACTCCTGACATTGAATGGGCGACAGCTAAAGCTCAAATTAGAGGATTTCTTATACAAAAAGCCTCATATTATAAGAAAATTCATAATAGTGATATTCAAAAACTAGAAATAAGAATAAAACAACTTGATAATGAGCTGATTCAGAATTTTAACGTTCAAACTGAGGAGGAAATGTTGAAGCTTCAAAGGGATCTCTTTTTGCTTCATAATAATAAATTAACACTTCAAGAACATAGGTGTTTAGTGAAATATGCTAATAATGTTCAAATACCATCAAAAGCACTGGCAAGGATTATAAATCAATCAAAAACAACTGGATATATTTCGGAAATTCAGTATAACGACACAATATATTCTAAAACTGAGAATATTGTTGATGTTTTTGGGAAAATCTATACTAACGTGTATGAGGGGCAAACTGATAGGTCTCTACATAACCAGAATAAAAGTTTTCTGCAAAAAATTAACTTTCCAGAATTAGAAGAGAGCCTGCAAAGTGGCCTGATTAAACCTATTTCTAAAGAAGAAATAGTATATACAATTCAACATATGAAAGCACATAAGTCACCAGGGCCTGATGGTATTACAGCTGAATTTTACAAAGAGTTTGCTGATAGTTTGGGAAAAGAATTGTCTCATGTATTTAATTATATAACTAAAAATAAAATTAGTGACCCCCACCTCAATGCGTCAAAAACAATTTTCATACATAAAAGCAATTCAGATCCCCTTAACCCAGATAATTACAGACCAATAGCACTAATGAATGTGGATATGAAAATTTTAACATCAATTATAGCATTGAGACTAAAGAAGGTTTTGATATATCTAATTTCCAAGGAACAAGCTGGATTTATGGCAACTAGACAAACTAGCGATAACACACTTACACTGCATAATATGATGACGTATGCTAAACAAAACAACTTTAATATCTATGCTCTTATAATAGATGCCCAGAAAGCATTTGATAGAGTAGACATAAATTTTTTGTTTGATGTGTTACCCTATTTTAACTTGCCCCAAGAATTCATTCAGATATTACAAATATTATATAGTAATCCATACACTACGCTATACATCAATAGGACTTATTCTAACAGAATACAGATTAAAAATGGTACTCGTCAGGGTTGTCCCATGTCCCCCTTATTGTTTAACCTATATGTAGAACCCCTATTTTTATATATCAAGGAAAATTTGTATCATAATGCACCAATAATTTATAGGAATAAAATATTAATGTCAGCATTCGCCGATGATCTTATTATTTATTGTACAACCCCAATTTCGGACAGTGAAAAGATATTAAAGCTCATAAACGAATTTTCGGTAGTTTCTAATTATAAAATTAACTTACAGAAAATGAATATCTTCCCGTTAAGAACCCCAAAACCTTTTTCATTAATGGCCCTGATGGGGAAGTTAACATGTAAAGAAAATATTAAATATTTGGGTATCAACTTCTCTATGGATAATAAGGACTTTTATAACAATAATGTTAAATGAGTATGGGAACACATAATAGCTGATTGTGACAGATGGAAGAATTTAAAACTACCGGTATTAGCAAAAGTATCAATAGTGAAAATGAATATACTACCACGAATGTTATACATATTTAGGTCTGCCCAATTATCAATTTCAAAAACAGTTTTTAAACAAATGCATAAAGATCTAGCTAAAT
Source organism: Protopterus annectens (assembly GCF_019279795.1). Lineage (NCBI taxonomy): Eukaryota > Metazoa > Chordata > Ceratodontiformes > Protopteridae > Protopterus > Protopterus annectens. The sequence goes on from NC_056726.1 coordinate 1,910,130,967, forward strand.
TTATCTGGAACCCAAAAGAACTAGAATATCTTATGAGAAATTAATGACCCCTAAAACAAGAGGGGGACTTGAGCTACCAAACTTTGAAGCATATTATTTGATTGTAAACACTAATAAAATTTTAAGAATTGCTAATTATGATGTAACGAATACAAAATGGATACCAACTTGGGTGGTCTTGAATCATAAGCATATTTTGGATAGGAAAATAAATCCTAAAGCATTGCCCTTTATGGACAAAATTAGTCTGATAAAATATGGGGTCATGGACCACATAATAACCTGTGTCTCATCTTTGCAAACTTTATTTCAGTCCGTAGATTTATTGCAATATATGATGGTTCTTCAACCTTTCCACAGGAATCCTAATTTTAAACTAAATAATCAGCTGATCGATCTCAGCAAATTTCCATTAATATTAATCTGACTCTATTTGATGTTTTTAATAAACTTGACTTATCGGCTTTACAAATTAGACAGGAAATGAATCTACCTAGAAGTTACATTGTTATAATGAGACAAGTTAAAGAACTTGCCTTGAGCTACTTTAGGAACTTTAAACCTGCAGCCAGATTTGTGGATAAGTGCTCTGAATTGTGGCAAGCTATCCAACAAGACACTAAATTTATAGCAACTCCATACAAATTAATTAAGGATTTGAAATTTCAGGACAAATTTTTGCTTTCAGAGTATTGGGTAAACAAAGTAACAGTAACAGACAATCAGATATTAAAAGCAATTGATATAACTAGGAAATCAGTTTCTTTTCAAAAACTGATGTACACACAATTGATGATTTGGAACAATGCATATTACACACATCTTAGATTGCATAAATTTAACCCTAGGAATTCTTCAATCTGTCCATACTGTGCAGATCAAACAGCGGATCTTCTTCATATGTTCTGGAGTTGTAAATGCGTATATAAACTTTGGAACTCTCTTAAAGTACAACTGCAGAAGATGGGTTATCAAAGTTCTACACTTTCATGGGAATTTATGATTCTACACATTCCTCCAAGAGAGCTTTCCAGATCGCAAACTATTATTTGTATGAATATTTTTTTGCTGATGAAACTCTATATAGCCATAAATTGGCTAGAACCACATAAGACATCATGAAATAATTTTAAGCTTGTGGCTATAAAACATATACTAGCACATAAATTACTTCTGAAACAAACTAACAAAAATATTAATAACCCGAAAATATGGGAAAAGGTCTTCAATATTATATTAGCATGATACTGATTTTAGGAATATATTAAATATAGGAAGCATTTCATGTAGATATTGTATAAATGGTTTGTAGTAGTTATAGTGTATTATGTGCGTGATGTTTATTGTATTTTTGTAATGTTTTTGGAAAATATATTTCAATAAAAATTTATTATGGAAAAAAAAGAATATAGGGGTGAGACACCAGCAATAAAGAGTGAAGCAAATATATAAATGTAGTACAGTGCAAACCAAGTGCAAACAAGTATACTTATTAGTTTGGTATATCAGACGGTTATAGAGTCCAAGACAGCCAGGTACTTAGCTCTGCTAGATTAGCTCTGTACAATTTCACACAATGTTAGTCTTTGTACTAGAAGTACAACAGAGAAAGTAAACCTCAGGCAATCAGATAAACATAGAGGTGTTGGCCAATATCTAATACCTTAGGTGTGCTGACTCTACAGAAACCTAAACAACCCCCACCTGAAACTAGCTACTGAACTATCCTGAGAAGAAAAAAATGCAGACAGAATTCAGAGGACAGAGGCTAGCAGTAAACAATAAAGCAAATATATAAATGCAGTACAGTGCAAATCATGTGCAAAAAAAGTATACTTATCAGTTTGGTATATCAGACAGTTATAGAGTCCAAGACAGACAGGTAGTTAGCTCTGTTATATTAGCTCCACACCATTTCACAGACTGTAACTCTTTGTACTAGAAGTACAACAGAGAAAATAAATCTCAGGCAATCAGATAAACATAGAGGTGTTGGCCAATAGCTAACACCTTAGGTGGGCTGACTCTACAGAAAGCAAATCAAACCCAACCTGAAACTAGCTACTGCTGCTTCAAGCTGGTTTTCATGACAAGGTCTTGCAAAACAACAGTTTATCAGCTGCAATTCACACAAACTGTTCACGAGTGAATCCAAGCTACCTCACATTACATATAAATCCTCTAAACTCCTCAAAATCAGTACAAAACAACAAAAAACATTCCAAAGTATGTTAACCATTAAAAGCTATTGTATTTATAGAAACAAATTTTAGTGATTCAGTATGCATTATCTGTATGAAATGTTTAATTTATAACAGACTGTCAAGTTTTTAAAGGAGACAGTGTGTATAAACTAGCAGTAAAAGAATGGCAGTTAAGTGTGATCCAGGTTTAACTTGTAAAAGTTTGAATGTTACCAAAATGTTTTTTACAATCCTCCAACACTATATGGTATGAAAATAATTATGGCTGCTTTCGCAGACGATTTAAATATATATTGTACCACACCAGTGTCAGACACTGAGAAAATATTAAAAGCAATAGAAGACTTTGAGAAAATCTCTAATTATAAACTGAATTTTAAGAAATCTAAAATATTCCCATTAAAGACTCCTACACCTTTTTCATTGCTACCATTGATAGGACAAGTATTGACGGAAGAAAAAACTAAATATCTGGGTATTGTATTTTCAACTGATAATAAAGATTTTTTTATAAACAATGTTAAGTCAACTTAGGATCAGATAACGTTGGACTTGAAAAGATGAGTAAACTGAAACTACCAATGATGGCAAGAACTGCAATTATCAAAATGAATGTTCTTCCCAGAATATTATATATACTTAGAGCTACACAACTTAGAATCACGAGGAAATTTTTTAAACAGCTTCATATAGGACTAGGGAGATTTCTTTGGGAACCTAGGAAAACGAGGATAACATATGAGAAACTGATGGCTCCAAAGAATAGAGGAGGTTTAGATTTACCAGATTTTGAAACTTATTACTTGATAATTAATGCCAACAGAATTTTAAGGGTGATTCACTTTGCTAGAGGCAGTCTGAAATGGGCGCCAAAATGGCTGGTCTTAACCTACAGACACGTAACTAAAGTGGGAATTAACTGTAAAGCTCTACCCTTTCTGAATAGAGGAACACTCAGTAAATATGACTTAATGGAACATATTAAAAGTTATGTAACTTCAATTCAAAATCTTTTTACCTCATTAAACCTACTGAAATATATGATGGTGTTTCAACCATTTCATAAGAACCCAAATTTAGTAATTGGGAATAAGTTGATAGACTTACAAAAATTCCCCCTAATAAAGGATTTAATTGTATTGGATCTCTACCCCTTTCTTAGGGTATCAGTTCACGATATTTTAAAAGAGAAAAGTCTTCCTATTTCCTATCTAATTATCATGAGACAACTAAAAGATCTGGCTATAAATTATTTTAATAACTTTGATTTTAATGAAGAGGAATTAAATATATGTCGTAATCTGTGGGAAGCTCTGATACAAGATAAAAAATATATAACTACTTCATATAAACTGATAAAAGAGATGAAATATAATAAACATATTCTCTTATCGAATTATTGGAGGGAAAAATTAATATTAGTTGATGACAGTAAGATCTTGGAAGCATTTAATCTAACATTAAAGTCTGTGTCCCTTCAGAAATTACTATTTATACAATTGATGATATTTAATAATGCCTACTATACCCGTCTTATTCTTCATAAATTTGACTCAAAGAACTCGCCAAAATGTCCATATTGTACAGACCAGACAGCTGACTTGTTTCACATGTTTTGGAGTTGCAAATGCATTTTTAAACTTTGGAATTCATTAAAACTTCAATTACAGAAAATGGGATACCAGCATTCAACACTCTCTTGGGAATTTATGATCCTACATATTCCTCCAGATAACTTAGATAAATCAAAAAAGATCATAATCATGAATATTTGTTTATTAATGAAACTATACATAGCTTCAAACTGGTTGAACCCGACTCGGACATCTTGGGAAAATTTTAGAACATTAGCAATCAGACACATATTAGCGCATAAATTGTTAATCAATGACCATAAGAAAAGCATAAATAATATAAAAATATGGGAGCAAATCTTCAATATTGTGTTGGCCTAGAGGTTCTTATCCACTATTTCTCAAGACACATATTTATAAGACTGATTCAATCTTAGATTTGACATAGATTGTAACAATAATACAGACTGTTGACTTTTTCATGTTGTATTTCTTTTTTAATAATTTGTATTAATATACAATGTTTATGTAACTTTTGGAAGCAATCATGTATATATTGTATATATTTATAGTGTGTAGTTATGTAATTGAAAAACAATAAAAGACGGATTATTGAAAAAAAAAAGTTTGAATGTTACTCTGATTATTTGATAACATTCCAATAACAACTTTTATATTTTTTATACTTTGTTTATAACATAGCATAACTTTCCTAGGTGCTATTGCATATCAAGTATTCTATCAGTAGCAACTATTCAGAATTCTTTAATAAATGACAGTGGTTTAAAATGTAATTCACTGTCTTTTGCTTGTTATATAACTTGCATTCTTTAACATCTTAGCATATGATTCAAAATATTATGGTTATTTACTTTTAGAGAGGAATCAGTAACCTGGGCTTTTCTTAGAATTTTCAGAACTCCCCTTGGCATTGCAAAAGTGCTCATGACTCAAGTTTTTTCAATCTGGTTTTCATGATAAGGTCTTGAAAATGAACAGTTCATCATTTGCAATTCATGCAAAAACACTTGCAAATGGATCCAAACCACTTTCCCACCGCACACCAATCCCCCAAACCCCTGAAAACCAGCAAACAACCAAAAAAAAAAACTATTTCAACTAAAAAGCTATTGTATTTAAAGAAATATTTGATGATTCAATAAACACTATTTGTACGAGATGTTTTATATACAGCAGACTGTGACTTTTTCAAGGAGACATAGTATATACATTTGCATTAAAAGAATGACAGATATGTCCTATCAAGGTTTAAATGGTAAACATGTGAATGTTAATCTAGTTATTTGAAATCATTACAATAACTTTATAGATGTAAAAAACAATATTTTTTTTACTTTGTTTATAACATAGCATGTATTTCCTGGGTGCTATTGCATGTCAAATATAGTATCAGTATCACACTACTGGACTATATTAAGAACCCAGAATGTAACTTAGCATGCCTTTTTAGTGCCATTTGTTGCAGCTTGTATTCTATTTAATACTGCATTACTCAACTATGCTAATATATTGGAAAATGTGCCACCTAACATAAGTTTCATCATAATAATGATTAATTTTAATTAAATGAATATTTTAACTTTTTAAACTTTAAATAAAAATAAGTAGCTTTTATTTTATATATAGCTAAAGGAATCAAATTCTAACATTTTAAAAGAAAACTAGTAACCATTTGAAGTAGGGAAATAAACAAATACACAATTTTCCATGTAAAAAGTAATATTTAGCACCTATTCATAAGTATTCAAGCAGTTCTTTAAATTAATAAGAATTCATAAACATGAAATACATTGATTTTATTTGTCCTTTAGATTTTTACTGTTATTGCCTTTTATTAACCAACCATAATTTGTTGTATTTCTCTTCAAAGAAGTTGGAGGATTCCAGTCCATTTCTTCTGTTTTTTTCTAAGATGTTATTTTTCTGTATAAAGTCCATTGCATCTTCCAATATGTTAAAAATCTTTTTTTTTTCTTCTGGAAGATGATCCCTTATTTTGCTGGAAACAAGATTTGTGCTTTAATATTGTTTTTCTTTAAGTTTTTAATAAGTGGCACTCATGCTTTTCTTTTTGACATCACTAATGTTGAATAGTAATTGCCAAATCTTATAACATTTCATTTTCTTTAATTTTAACTTGATAATTAGTCCATGCAACTTTTAAGACTAAATATCTTTACTTGAGAAAAATCTTATGATCACTGACCTTAGTGAAGGTTTTTTTTTTTAAGATTAGTTGGAAAGTGATCTATTTGTCCTTTCAATGCCAAAGGAAAAAGCTTCAAGCAGGTTCAAAGTTTTAGGCAGTCAGGTATTAAGGAATTGAATCATACTATCTCCATCTTTTTTTCAGGAATCCAGTAAATCCTGATGTTATTCCTTCCAGAAATATTCTCTAAGTCTTCTATTTTTTTATAGAATAAGTTGTTTTGTTTCAGAAGAAATTCAGTGTTATTCTCATTTTTAAATAGTCTTCCATCAAATCAGACATTGCTTCTTCTATATTCAAGATCTGTGATGATTGTTGTTTAAGAGATTCACTCAGCACTTCAACTTGTTTTATGCATTCCTCTTTAAAATTGTACATTTTGTTTTCTAATTTATCTATCTTTACAGATCACTCATTGATGTTACTTAGTATAGTCTGTATGTCTTTTTTTCATTCTGCTGTCCTTTACACTGAGCTTAGAGTGCTTCTTCTTCTTCTTTAGGCTTTTCCTGGTTAGGGGTCGCCACAGTGGATCATCTGTCTGCTCATGATTGGCAGTGGAGTTATACAGTGTTGAGTTGTCAGCCTGGCGCCCAACCTTCCACAGAAGGCACACACACGCACACACTCACACATATGGCCAATTTAGAGTGTCCAATCCACCTACTGCATGTCTTTGGGATGTGGGAGGAAACCAGAGCACCCGGAGGAAACCCACGTGACCACAGGGAGGACATGCTGACTCTGCACAGAAGGCACCTCAGCTGCGAATGGAACCGGAGAAAGTTTAGAGTGCTCATTCTGAAAAAAAATTGGTTCTTTCTAGTTTTCTTGACAGGAAAAGCAATTAAAAGTATTTCAGACTTGTGTTCTTCCCCCTTCTTTTGTAGTAAACCATTCAGCAGATGTCCAACTATAAATCCATAAAGTTTTGAAACATTATATTTAAGTTTTTTTGTTAAAAATCCTGTGAGATATGTTAAAATGAAGCAGAGCTAAAAATAGTGCTGTTTACTGCACACCATCTTTGCCACCCACCCTCAGCTAATTATTGTTACGTATCTTCTTAGAATTATTGCCTTTTGGGAAGTTGGGTAGATAAGCGTGTAGTATTATTTAGACTTTAGAACCTTGTGAAAATTAACCAACTGTCTCTAAAATGGCTCATTGCAAAGCAGTTAGGGGAGACAATGTTCATCAGCATACATTTTTTATATTCTACGTTTTAATTATAGTTATTTTTGACTACCATAGGGTATTTATATAGTGGCAAATTAATAGTACCAGTAATATACTTTGCTCAGTACTGAAAACAAGCTTTACTTATCATGAAACTTATAAAAACTAAATAATTTCAGGGCCACTACTGCATCAGTAATACAGATTGGAAACACAATGTGGGGCACAATGGAAGGAGGATAAGTTGTCAGGATGCAAAATCTGTAGAACACACAATGTCTCTGTGCATGCAATTTTGTTATTATTAAATGTTGTGATTCTTTTTTTACGCTAGCCACAATTTATAGTTCTTGCAACAAGTGAGTTCCAGGCAGCAGTACATGCTTAATTTCATATTAGTGCCAACATAATCATCCAGCTCTCATACACTTTTATGCAATACTGTCATGTATGTGTTTGGACACATAGACAGAAGCACACACAGAGAATAAGATACACACACACACACACACACACACACACACACACACACACACACACACACACACACACACACACACATGCATGAATACTTCTGCACAAATATATATGCGCACAGCTTCACAGTACTTATCTTTTCAAGTGCTAATAGCAACCCCCCACCATAGATACCAATGGTTGTACACTATCAAAAGATGGGCAATTTTATAACTTTGCACTCTAAAAACAGCATGGTATAATTTCTTGAATCACTCTAATTATTATTCTGATCATGGTGGTGACAATAAGGTAGTGTATATGTCTAATTTTCATTAGACACACCCTCACATGCCTAACTTGCATACATGTTGCTTTCCACCATCGAAAGTGCTCTAGTACTACATGCTGCAGCTTTTTTTTAATACTGTAACACTGTACTGGTCTTTGAATCATTCCCTTATATTACACTCACGCTACTATTTTGTACTGCATTATAACGACATATGTTTTTGTTGTTAAGTTCTGTATTATATTTGTAGGCGATTGTTCTTTTTCTTATAGTTCTTATACATTTGGACTGGATTATGTCTAAAATTGTTCCTGTAGCTTAGCCACCTACACAATTAAAGAAATCATAAATTAATACATACAATATTGTTAAGTTGATATTCTTCTTGTTATTTTTTCTGCTAACCCCACATAACTCTGTCTTTATCTGGACAGCATGTTAGCAATATGCCAGTGGGTTCTATTCCCATACCAGGTAAATGGATTGCCGCTACTATAGCTCAGCATGTGGGGGTGGTTGTACTCCTGAGTGTGTTGTTCTTTTGATGAGCTATGAAACTGAGGCTTCATCTGCCAGTCTCAGTTAGTGGTAGCTCTGGTGGTTGTAACAAATCCCATAGCACCTACTAAAAGTAGTAAGGGTTCTTTATTAAAAATTTGCAATATACATACCCCGGGATTCATGAACCTTGCGCCAGGCGCCCGCATAGCGTCGGCGTTATAAAGCCAAATATGGCCACCGAGCGATTCAGGTATGAAGCAATCCCATGTGCACTACCGGCGTGTGCCGGACCTGCGCCGCCCCCGGCGCAGGTATGCTAATCACACTGTGTGCGGTATTGCACCATGCAAATGAAGGCAAATAGCAATTCACGAAGTGGGGCATGCATAGCGTAAGGGCACGGCAATGTAAACCGAAAAAAACTGTTTACATTTACCCAAACATGACCAAGGAGTAACGGAAGGCTGTCAACGTCAGGTATCATACAGGTGCAATATGCCAAAGGCGAAAGGCACCGAGAATGTCCAAAGAAAACATGCACAAACTGTAAATAATAACAAAAATGTCATGTACGTAGAAACCATAGCAGAACCCCCGGATATGTGTACAGAAGGTGCAAAGCAATGAAATAATATGACAATGTCCTAAAAGAGCTGTATAATACACATCAGCTGTACAGCCACCACACACCATAGTATGTATGGAAAGCCCAACCCCAGCGCAAGGGTTGTCAAGGAGTGGTGGGAGTGTCCGGCACCGTAACCATGTATTAGCAGTCAATGCCATGCAAATGAGGCAGATAATAGTGAATCGCAAAGCTGGCGCCGGTGTAAGGATGGAGCAAACGGCGCAGCGGTACTACACCGAGGAGTGGCCTACACGAGATACATGTCAATCGCAGAGGGGTGTGCCACTGTAGGAGGAAGCATATTGGAGGCCAGCAAACCTGGGCTGTACAATGCACATCACAGCAGCAGGACCGTGTGAGGAAATAGATGCGCTGAGAGTACATAATGCGCGCACAGATGCATGTGCACGAGGATGACTATGTTCCCCAACCCAGTCATGTGACGGCCTCCCCGTCAACAACCACGGATATAGGAAGGTAATGCGGAGAATATGAGGAGATGTGGAAGCAGTGTAATTGGAGCCATAATGAGCAATCAACACCAATCAATCCAGGAAGGGCAAACGGCGGCAGCCGACAACTCTGTATGCAGACTCCTGCATAACGGGAAAGGGGAGGCATATGAATGCAAAGATAGTAGGGGATGTAGTAGAAATGCAAAGAACAAAGAACTGAAATAGCACAGCCAAGTACAGAGGTAGCATAACTGCGGCTGCAGATAAAATGCATCATATGCCATGTGCCTGCAGGATGCAGTAATGTAAGATGCAAAGCTAAGCCAATGCAGGCAACTGTAATGTAACACTAAAGGCAATGCCGTTGCAGTCGCAACCGTAAAACACCGAAAATAATCCATGGATATGGCTGCACAGACACACCCAATGACATCACTGGGTATACAGCACAACAGTATAAAGTGTGAATGCACACAACACACAGCGATTTCCCAAACGCACCGTGAGGGTGTAAACACACGGGCAACTTTTAATATGTATATGGTGGGTGCCGCCGTGGCCGTGATGCATAGGTATGTGGCAGAGACAGACGGAGTTGCGGAGGATGGTGCCGACAACTACCGTAGGCCTCACAGGAGAAGGAGAGTGTTCAGACCAAGGGTGACCTACCAGGGGCTGCAAGACCTGGAGATAGTAGAGCGCTACAGGGTGGACAGGGACACATTACAGCAAATAGTGGAGCTGTGCCGGCCACGCCTGAGAACAAGAGACAACAGAGGGGAGCCCATCCCAGTGGACACAAAGGTATGTGTGAGCTTGCGAATACTGGCTTAAAAGGATGGGCATCTCCCC